>NW_004524658.1:8123441-8165512 GCF_000260255.1 Octodon degus | reverse complement strand
TTTTTTTGCTTTGCTGCCACAAGCTGATGTGAACTTATTGTACTGAAGACATTACCAGTAAATAAGGGTGTAAACAAGAGTAGTTCCTGTCTTTATATTTATTACTTTAGTTTTCTTTTACCTTATATTCTCAAGTAAAAAGCAATGGGATGAGTGTCCACGCACTTGTTTAATGCTGACAATATGAATTGTACTTTAACCTTAAAAGGCTATGATAAATGTCCAGATACTGGTCTAGAGTAATCTCAAGAAAGTGGTACTTGAGATTTCATAGGAAAAGTTAAGGATGAAAGAATCACTGAGAACATTATGCTAATGTATGTAAGTACATATAAACAGAGTACACTAAAGCAGAGGCTTTAAACTTAATAGGTGAGATAAGTTAGGGTCCCTGTGAAAGTGCTCTCTAAGATTGATCCTTTAAAATTGGCACAGATTAGGACAAGAAGATTTTGAAGTACTTAGTTTGAAATGAGCTGCAACAAGAACTTGATGGTAAAGAACTACTGGACAGCAGTGGATTGACATGAATTTCATTTTAGAAGATATATTTTTATCCTCAGCATCATTAGTTCTGTAACTGAATTAAGAAGAACAGTTGAAAATTAATTACAAATCTATTCAAACTGGAGATAAGCCAGTATGCACAGGCCAAGAAAAGTCTTGTTAGCTGAACATGTTAATGAGGAAATTCTGAGGGTTTAACAATACTCAGTGCAAACCTCGGGCACCTTTGGGGATTGAGCAATGAAGAAAGAGAACTGATGGGACCTGAAAGATATTTATTCATTTCAAGGATAAGCCAATTTCACTGAACTAGTTCCTCAGAAGTGATAATAAAATAATCACTTTCCATGAAGAAAAAAATAACCCTAGACCTCATCTCTGAATCTTCTTTCTCTACCCTAAAACTGCAGCTGCAAAGTCAGGAATGAAGAAAAAAGGAGGAAAATGATAAAAGGAAAGGGGAAGATTGACTGGAAAAGATATAAGGAAGGGTGATGATGCCATTGCTATTACTCCACAGGCTTCCGCTCACTTAGGCCCACTGTGTTAAATACACACACACACACACACACACACACACACACACACACACTTGTATGCATCTTCACCAAAAAAATTTGCTTGTGCAGAGAAATTCAATCTAGAAAGAAAAAATATATTCTCATAGAAGGGAGAAGATATGAGTTGGTAATTTTAAAAAAAGAAAAATAGCAGGACTACATTCTCTGAAATAAATTAAAACAATAACGAGAGGAGTTTTTACAAATCATTGTCATTTGGATGCAAAAGAGAGAGCAGCCCAGGTTTCTGCGGGAGTATGCAGGCAAATGAGTGTGGCTCCGTGCTATGGGAGGGTGGTCAAGAGCGGACGTCCCCAAGCAATGGCCGTGACTCATCCACATGGCTGACACTGACAAAGGATATACAATCTGAGGTGCAGGATCTCAGGATTAAATCCTGAGGGGATTTCACTGACCTTATCAGACCCAAAAGCTACAACTCTTGTTGCACAGGTCCTGCTTTACCTTGGTCTTAACCATCCAGCAGAAAAGTATAAAAATGAAATATAGGAAGTAAAGCCATGCTGTTATGTTGAGCTGTAGGGGACTCAGGTCAACAATTTCTGACATTGCCAGTCAAGTGGAAGACCCAATGCTATTATGGACTACTGGACTCTTTTTGAATATTTTGCTGAGTTAACACACCTATAATATTCAAATGACGGAACTAAACAAAAAAGGGGATACAGATGAATGTCCATTTTGTATCTGTGTATTCAAAATGGTTAGGATAGATAGTTATATTCTCTTAATGAATAGAGGGATTTGTTCTAATAGTGTTTGTAAATAGGATATCATGTCCGCATCTTGTACAGCAAAGAACCACTAGGAAGAATGTATGCAATGTGTTAATTATTGAAACTGTCCCACCAATTTGGTTTAAAACTGTCTCATTGCTATTTGTTTCTCAATAAAATTATGGGAAAAAAAAGAGCAGGCATCTTCTTCATTCGACGTAGTCTTGGTAGGGCTGACAGTCACGTCTTTCCTCTGCCACAGAGGTAAGTGCAAGCTGACTATAGGATCCAACGAAGGGAAGAAGGGAGTGATACTAAAGGATCACTACAGACATGTGGAGCCCATCAGTCCTCCACTCTTCAACTGACCATGACGACATCTTCCTTGAACTTTTGAAAAAAAGAGAAATAAAAAGAACATTGTTCTCCTTAAGAGGCAAAGCTTTAAAAAAAAAAAAAGTGCACTATTTAAAGGATAAAAGAAAATGGTCTTGCAAGCATTCAGCTCCTTGCTGAATTGGCAGTCCCACAGGACTTTGGCATCATCCCCTACTAGCGCTTGGTTCCCGTGACCATTAACCAAAGAGGGCTGGTGTTCTGACAGCTGTGCCTCTCTAAGGACACTGGTACATTCTCTTCTACTAAACTTAGTCTTTTTTTTTTTCTATACTGGAGATTGAGCTCAGGACTCTGTGCTTGCCAGGCAAATTTAGTCCAGTTTTTATACCAAATCAGTATTTCACTATTATTTTCAGCCATACTACTTTGGTTAAAAGTAACCAAAATCAAATCAAACATTTTTTAATTCTGTTCGTCAATGAAGTGAACACAAGTGTGGTGCCGCCTTTGTAGCGAGCCCTTTCATGATTCAGGCAACAACAAAGGAATTCCGTCCTAGGGAAAATATTAATTAGAAAAGCACTTCCTAAGAAAAACAACTTTCTGGACATCAATTACTTCTGATAATGGGGGGAGCACTTCTGTACGTGTCAGACAAAAGAATTTTCTTTTAGAGTCTGCAAAGTAAATTTGCTGCAGTCCTTCACCAATGTCTCAGATCAAACCCTAATATTGCCACCTCACGTCCACCTTCCACTTTCAAAGACCTTGTGGTTTTCTCTGCTTTTCAGTTTCTCATGCAAATATTTCCAAATGTGTTACCTCCAGGAAAATCACAAAAACACAATGCAGTCTTGGGATCCTGTCCACGAGTATTAGAAGGCTGACAAACAGACACATATAAAGGCTTTTTCTTTTTCAAGACTGGCCTCAAAAAGCCACCAGAACATGTGTTTATTTTCTTTTAATATGTTTCCTTTATCTTGTGTAAAATTGCACACTGCTTGGGAAAAGAGTAGGTAATTTTAGTGTGAGAACAAATTTCATCAGAGAGTGGATGATCTATCCAACCTTCCCAGGCAGGAGTAAGTCCCACAGAGATTCTTAGTAAGGGGTATGGGAGGCAGGAAGGAACCCCTAGGAGAAAAGGAGGAGGAGGTCAGGCAGTTCCTACACAAGTATTTCACTGCCAAACTGCCTCCGTATCCTTATGGTTTTAAAAAATTCTTAAATATGTAGAATTATTCTCAGTGCACAAGATCTCACTCTTCTTTCTGGATAAAAACCATGTTTCTCCTAGAGGATTAAAGACAAAACACAGATTGGGGTGCCCAGAGCTAACAACGTTAACATTTAATTTAAACCCTTCAGAGCCAAATCACTGTTCAAACTCACAGCTGTTAAAGTCTCCATGTCTCTCTTACTTAGTAGAACTTGAATGCCTCTTTCACCTGAGTAATACAGGGATATGAAAAGATGTTAATTTCAAAAACTGAATTAAAAATGATATATAAAAGTAAAACAGTTACTTTTTTCTAAAAACAATCCATTCTTTTCATTTATTCAGACTATTCATTAGTTTTTCCTTTTTTAAAAAGAATTTCCTGATTTACTGCAGTCTGGAAAGGGCTCTCGGATCCTCTAGAAGCGAACTTCTAGACATTAGCTGAATATGAATGGATGATATATACTATGTTGTAGCATATAAATACCTTTTTTGTATTTTAGGGAAGGGTCTACATGGTGTTCAGGGTCTCACTACTAGATTGGACTCATAGTGATCTGCCTGTTTACAGCCTCCCAAGAACTGGGATTACAGGCACGCATCACCATACCCAGTCTCAATTGCTGTCTCAGCTCATCCCAGGGATGGGGCTAGCATGGCAGATCCAGGGATTGAACCCTTGGCTCCTGTGCATGCTTGCAGGCACTTTAATCCACTGAGCTATTTGGCCGGCCCTAACATAAATATCTTCCAGCAATCTATGTATTTCTCCTTTGCTGAGAAATGCTTTAAGGGTGAGGAAAATGTTTCTCAATGCATTGTGTCCAGTTGTAACTTAAGTGCAAAACCAATCCAGGCCCTTTACTCTTACCTGGAATTTTTATTTATTCAGTATCTCTCCAAGTGTTCCAAAAACTAGTAAGATGAAGCCCAAAAATATCATGTCAAAGTGATGTCCTAGATATGAGAGACTCTGAGAGCAGGGGTTTAGCAACGTTCTGCCTTTCCAAAATACAGTATTGGGGCTGGGGAGATGGCTCGGTAGAATAAGTGCTTGCCTGGCAAGTGCGAGGGCCTGAGTTCAATCTCAGATTCTGCAAAACAGAACAAAACAAAACAGTATTGCTCTAGTAGAATCCTTGATTTGTGAGCAAACCTGAATACCAGTGGTCAGAATACCTGAACAGTTAGAAACAAAATGTACTTTTATCAAATAATTTAACCATCACTTCTGATGTGTTCTGAGCCCCACTGTAATATCACTTCCATGTCAGATTGCAGTTATTCACCTCCACCTCTACTTTGCTGGCTATGAGGGCTCTAGGAGGGTGGAACGCTTGCTCCTCCTTCCCACACAGGCTTTCTCAGAGTGCTTGATTCACAGTTAACATTTATTAAAATTTTGCCTAGTGACGCACGTATGTGTATTGATTCTTTGAGTCAATGAGTGAACACAGTTATTGCCAGGGAAGGGCTCTTGTAAAAGGCCTGTGTGGCTGGTACAGATTAGCCACGCGTGCCACTTCTACCTCCACCTCTGCCGAATCTTGTTTCCACCTCCTTGCTTTTCACACGTATCGATCGCTAATTAACACTACATGTCTCAAAGTCTGTTTCAACATCTGCTTCCAGAAAATCTAACCCATGAGTTCTGGGAAATAAATCCAAAGCAAAGCGGATTTCAAAGCAAAACAACTTAATGACCTCTGATCCAAGACCACATCTTCTAACAGGCTGGGCTGGCCTGGCGGTCTCCCACGGGTCTCCTCCGTCACTCACACCCACTCTGCTCCGCACCATGTCCCTGTTGCTGCATTAGTTTTCTCCCTAGAAATATTTCTTCCTAGATTGTCTGCTTGCATACTGGTTCTCTGTCCTAGAAAGTAAATTCCACAGTATGAGGAGTTTGACTTATTCACTGCTAAGAATATATCTGGTAGTCAATAAATATTTATTGAACAAATAAACAGTTACTAGATCTATTATCTTGGAAACATAAAGGGAACAAACACCTAGAAACCAAGTTTTATATAGTAAAATTTTAACGAGTGTCTTACAGTTAAAAGTTTTTTCAAAAATTATTAGATGGACCAAATAATCTCAGCAGTTAATTGGATTCGATAGTTGCCACCATAACTCTTTGTGAAATCATGGAAATAGTTAGTAATTCATAAATCCTGAACAAATAAAAAAGTCTGTGTCAGATTGAAGAGGATCATCATCCACCTTTCCCTGCTATTGGCTTTTGATTTGGCTTCCGCGTAACCTTCTTAAAATTTATTTTGCTCTGTTTTGTTTTTAGAGAAAACTTCAAAGGCACTGGCTCAGGAAGACCATTTTTTCTCACAGACTAGAGAGGGAGATGCTAACAAAGGAGAAGCGCGATAGCCAGGAGAGGAAGGAGATAGCAGCGCTCTTTGTGGGCTCAGCCTGTTCATTAGCTCGCCTTAACAGCACGCACTTGAAAGTGTAGCAACACACAGATGAAATTTAAAGCCTTTGGAAATAGATCAAACCATCCTGGAGAGAGTTTAGAGCAGGGCTTTTCATCTTCGGCCGCTCATTAGAGCTTATATTCTCTCGCCTCACCTCTGACACTTCGCGCTTCTTAAACTCGCTTTCCTGCTTTCCACTTCCTATTTCCCAACGGCAGGGCAGACTTTGCCGGAGTGCAACTCTCTTGGCTTCCTCTTATCCCCTGTGCCACTGTTGTCATAGCTTTTACTTCTCCGCTCATTATAGATTGCACCTTTGCTTTGAATAGTTGGATGGCTTTTAAGAAAACATTATAAAGGAAAGACCATATTCTTTTATGTTTGTATGTTTACCCTTTTTGTGACTCCTATTCTTTTATGCGAATCCTAATTTCCAAGCAGTTTCATGTCTCTCAGCCTGAAGTGTTTAGCACGGGGGAGTGCAAGGAGGAAAGTGGACAGGGTGTATTTTTAATTGACACATTTACAGAGCACAGTGCAACATTTCAATGCATGTATAAATGTGCAAAGGGATCAGATCAGCAAAGTGGAATATCCATAACCTCAAAAGCATTTGCCATTTTTTGGTGTATATGTTGGGAGCTTTCAAAATCTTCTCTATGAGCTACTTCTCTGTGAGTATTCTGTACAGTTACCTGTTATTAACTGTCATTATCCTATCCTAGAAATTATTCCTCCTACACAACTTCACCATGTATCCATTAACAGTCTGTTTTCCATTTTACTCTTCCTAGCCTATTCTGTATGCTTCGGTTACCTGAATGTCAGATTGTTTCCTCATATTTGGGAAGTTTTCTGCTATTACATCTGCCCATATTTTTTTAATGTCATTTGTATTGACTCCTTCTTTCTCATTGATGCCTATTAGTCTCACATTGTTCATCTTTGCATCATCTTAGAGCAGGTGATGAATTATTCTTTCCTGCATCCTCGTTGTTTTTAAGAGATCCTTTCTTACCTTTTCACTAGCTACACCAGCATCTTCAAGATCTGAAACTCTGTCTTCACTTTCACTTAAACGGTTTTGCAAGCTTGTGATTGAGATTTTAATTTCCTCTATATCTCTTTGACTCTCCTTCATACGATCTAGTTCTTTCCTGTATTGCTCATTCAAGCAATCTGTCATTTTTCTAATCTCTATTTTTTATCAGTAGAAGCAGTTATAAATTCTTTTATTGCAGTGTTTTTATCAGATTGGGTTTCCTCCCTATGTTTCTGTAGTTGCTTCTTTACTTCAGATGTTATGAGTTCTGAGAATTCTTTTTTTATTTCAGAAAAGAATTGCGCTCTGAATTCCTCTATGACTTTCTGCTGTTGCTTATTTACTATAGACGCTATTAATTCATACATTTGAGCTGAGCTAGTGTCCTCTGCACTTGTTCTGGGTGGGCATTGGGTCTCCTCCATATGTTTCTGCATTTGATTCTTTACTGCAGATGTTATTAATTCGGGGATTTCTTTTTTTATTTCCAATCTGAGTTCCTCTATACCTTTCTGCAGCTGTTTCTTTATTTCAGAAGCCGTTGATTCATTGCTTTCAGCTGTGTAATTCCCAATTGTTCTGTGTTAGTGTCCTCTGCACTTGTTATGGGTAGGCTTGGGTTCTGAGATTGCATTTTGTTCCTTCTCGTCATTTTGTGTAGCACTGTCTTCTGACCTTTGTTGTAGATCTTTGTTGCAGTTATAACCTTAGCACGTACTAAGTTCAGGTTCAGATCTACAAAGTTTGGATTTATCCAGCTGTGGCTGGCTTGGGTCTGGTTGCTGTGCTCAGCTCCTTCCTGCTGCTGCCCTTTGGGGTGAACCTGTTGTGCCCCTCTGGCAAGATTTTCTGCTCCTGGACTAGCTGGGTGGTTCTATCCTCTACACTCTCTGCAGAGATTGCAGCTGCTGGGTTTCACCCCAGGCCTGTATGCCAGTCCTGAGCTGAGCCTGGAGGGGACAAGGTGGAAAAGGTGGGAGAGGCAGCTCTCCCACACACTCACTGAATCTGGGCTAGAACTGGGTCTGGGGGTTCCGGAAATTCCTACTCGGCAGGAGGGGTGGGGGAGGTGCTGTGGAGTGGTGGGGACGTCCCAAGGGGGTGGAAGAGGGTCTCACCCATGCTGTGCCTGGGCTGGGATCAGTAGTAGGTCCCGCTGGCGCAGGGTAGCAGGAACCTCTCCCACACACTCACCGGGCCTGGGCTAGGACTGGGTCTGGGGGTTCCCGAAACGTGGCAGAAATTCCTACTTGGTGGGCGGGGTGGGAGAGGTGCTGCAAAGTCTTCCTGGCCTATGCTCACTGGTATTTTACCCTCTATTTCTATGGGCTCAATTTTTAAAAAATATTCTAGCTTTTCTTAAGGTATAGTTCTGTCAGTTACAAACTCTCTCAACTTTAATTTATAGGAAAATATTATTATTTACCTGCATTGTTTCACATATGCATACTTTACTGAACAACATAGCAACATTGAAGCAGCTTGGTTTTTTCAAGCCACTCTTCTCTCAGGTTACATGACAAGGCATGACTCTAATCCCTTCCTACCTCTCTGCCTGCTTCTTCACAGGCTGCTTGGAAATTTATCCATGTCAGCCAGACTCAAAAAAGGTATCATATCATGCTACTCGTATTTAAATAATACAATCACCACATACAGAACACTGGGTAGAGAAAAGTTTTTTCTCTGTGTGTCTCTGTCTCTATTAGGTCATTTGGGTTCCATTTTTATGGCATCCAGCCATCCTTCATGTCATCACTCTTTATGTCATGTGACATTTGTCTGTTATTGCTTTCAGGATGATATTTTCCTTTGGATTTCAGCAGATGGACTACAATGTGTTTAATTGTATGTATTTCTGCTTGGGATCACTGAATTTATTTGACGTCTAAATTAATTTTTTAATCACCTTTTGGTCATTTGTATTGATATCTCTTTTTTATTTTCTCCAGCTACATGCTTTCTTCTCATTCTTTGATTATATGTTTGCACATCATATTTGATGTTTTTTCTTTTTATTTGATGTTTTCTAAAGGTCCCCAAGACTCTGTCCATTTTTAATCTACCTTTGTTCTCCGTGTTCTCCACAGTAACTATTTTGTATGATCTGTTTTACATTTCAGTGATTCTCTATTCTGTCATCTCCAATCTGCTACTAAATCCATCTGGGGAACTTTTCATTTTAGTTAATGTACTCTTTAGTTTTAGTTTTAAATTTTTGTGACATGGAAGGAGCAATGCAGAGTAAAGAAGAGTGAAGAAATGGGATCAAGAGATCTGGGTTGGTAGACCTATAATGAAGGAAGGAAGAAAAAATAAGTATAGGTGAAGACTGACACTTTTTTTTTGTAGTACGGGAATTGAACTCAGGACCTTGTGCTTGCCAGGCAAGTGCTTGTTCTACTGAGCTATCTCCCAGACCCTGATGCTTACATTCTATTACAAGGATTATTTTAGGATTCTGCTCAATAATGTCTGATTCTTCTATAAAACATGAAGCATGTTGTCACCTGAGACTAAATATGGAGAATAAAAACAGAACCTAAGTTGATAGAAGATGGTAATGAATTATTGTCTTCAGAGTGTAAAACTTTTAGTATTATGTCTTTTACATTTTCAGTATGTGTTTCCAATATATAACTCTAATATCTTAGTGAATTTGCACATACATATATAGAGATCATCAAGCAGGAAATTTATGAGGAAAATGAACATGGATCATTTGATGTGAAAACTTTTTTATAATTTTCTCACCCATGATACTGAATGTAGGCAATTGCCATGAATAAAGGCAATTAGGAGTTTCTCCAGACAAGTGTGGGGAAAAGAGAATGTGGCAAAGCAGTAAACTTCACACCCAGCAAATAATGGACTAAATGATAAATGTGGAGAAAAAGGAAGGCACAAAGGACCTAAGCACTCTGAGAAAGAGCTGGCATCGATCACACAAGGTCATGGTGAATTGGAAGACTTGTGGAAGTGAAAGGAAATGCAGCCAGGAGTCTCATGTAGGTCTAGGAGTCATCAAAGGGTATGGTATTAAAACACATAGAAGCTAAACTTGGCAATTTTTTTAGTGAAGTAACTTTTATGTTATACATATTGGAGGAATTTGTGGCTGAGATGTTAAAGAACTGAAAAGTTAGGGTGTCAGGTAGGTAACAAGATTTGAGGAAGTGCAAAAGCCTATGAGCCAAAAAAGTAGACTACTACTGAGGAAGGAGTTTAGAGAGAGGAGAGAAATAAAACAATGCACCACGTAGTGTGTAGAAAAGAATACAGATGATGATGCATATTGGAAAAGACAGTGGGATTTTGAAAGGATTTGAAATTAACAGGGATGAAACATGATCAAACAAGTTCTCAAGGTCTGCTAGAGGGTGAGAACTCAGTGTCAGAGGTATAGACCTGAACACTTAGTTCCTTCCTGCTCAAAGCTTTCTGGCAGGAAAGTGATTTGTGGAAATCATGTGTAATTCTTTTGAAGGCCTCTGACATATTCTTGTGTAGGCAGATGATAAACCCCAACTTAATAATAGTGTCTGGTCTGCCAAGGAATTTTTTGTGAAACTGATGTCATATACCTATCCAATTGTAAGGTTTTGCAACTAGTCCTAAAGCAGATCAGCATAACTTAGATGAATAGACAGACATACAGACAGATAGATGTACATAGATAGACAATAGACATAGATAGACAGATATAGATGACATAGATACCAATAGATATTTTTTCTAACATACAGGAAAAATTTGTTGAAGAGCTATTTTTTCAATCAGCATGCATCTGAGTTTGTGCATAAACAAAACAGAAACATATCTAGAAACTCTTTTGCAGTGAGATTATTGCATTCAAATGAAGTTCACAAATGCAATGTAGAGAGACTTGCTGCATGCTACACTCAAGGACTCCATCATTTTTCTATTCTCTATTTTTTATCAATGAGTTCTTTAGAAGCACTTAGTAATTCTTTCATTATAGTTATCATTTCTTTTTTTATTTCAGAGATTATTTCTGATCTGATTTTTACTATACCTTTCTGTAGCTGTTTCTTTACTTCAGATGCTATTAGTTCAGAGATTTCAGCTGTGATTCCCAATTTCTTCTATGCTAGTGTCTTCTGTATTTGCTCTGGGTGGGTTTGGGGCCTGAGAATGCATTTTGCTCCTTCTCTTTGTCATTCTGTATAGCACTGTCCTCTGACCTTTGGTGTAGATCTTTGGTGCAGTTATAACCTTAGCACCTACTGAAATGCTTACCCAAGAGAGATTATGTGGTTAAGGCAGTTACAGTTTTGTATTTACAGCACTACAATTAGGAACCCTAGTAAAGGGTAGTGATATTTAACAGTTGAGAAACTTTCGTACCTAACGGGTTTGTATTTTAGACCGTAAGAGCAAACATTGTGTCTGTATAGCTAAGCAGATACTAAATTGGGAATTTGTATTTAAGTTAGTTCCCCTAAGTTTTGTCTGATCACCTCTCCTTGATGTACCTGGGTTCTTCCAGGCAGACTAGTTCACCCTGGTTACCTGTTGCATCTGCTCTCAATCAAGAGAGAGAGAGGACACTCTCATAGATCTGGGTCTAGCAAACTGTCTCAGCTTACCAGGCCCATATCTACCAACTTTGAACTCATCCAGATGTACCTGGCTTGGGTCTAGCTACTGTGCTCAGCTTCCTGCTGCAGCCCATGGAAGTGAACCCACTGTGCCCCTCTGGCAAGATGTTGAGCTCCTGGATTAGCTGGGTGGTTCTGGCCCCTAGCCTCTCTGCAGCAACTTCAGCTGCGGAGTTTCACACCAGGCCTATCTGATGGAGGAGGTTTCCTTGAGTGTGCGGATGGTCCCACACACTCACCTGACCTGGGCTTGGGCTGGAGGGGTCCAGCGAGCGCAGCAGAAGGTCTCACATACCACACTTCACATTTTCAACCAAATGAACTAATACTGAAGAGGAGTATATATGTTTGAATTTGAACTCAACTTGTCTAGCACATCTCTTTAAGAAATTACCCAGGCTCCTTTATGTCTGCAGCTGCACAAGAAAACTGGAGCATAGCTTTTAAACAAAAATTTCTTTATCGTACAAAGGTAAGAATAAGATGATCACTTGCCCAAAGGAACCCTCTGGAAGTAACACTAGTCACACTTGTGATCTGATAGGCATCCTTTCCATGAATTCTGCTTTTTGACCAATATGTGTTTTGATGTCTGTATTCTCTCTGGTCTTTCCTAATGCTCTTGGCCTAGAAGATGTGGATACAGAGATCCATAAGACTTCATTTATGCCTCAATACCAATACTCATGAAGGATGTGGTGAAGGAATCGATGTGGGTAGGCAAAAGAAGATAACCAAGTTGTCTGGTAAGAGTCCAAAACTGTAACTCTTGAATCCAAGATTTTAGACAGAATTATAGTTCATCTTGTCCACTCTGTTTCTCATAGAAAGCAAGAGGAAATATACTAGCACAAGTCAAATCGGATTCAATCTTTGATCTGACTTTGGAATAGAACTGCCCTGATAAAGAATGCCTTGATGCTTTAAGGATAAAGAAAATTTGTTAACTTGCTTTAGTATGCTAAGGAAGTGACCGGATCAGAAGCTTGACCACGGTCTTGCAGCAGTCCCAGAAGCATAGATGTATTTGATAGTGTCCTCTATGGACACTAAATCGATTAACATATGTCTTCACATAGTGTAATGTTTCACTGTATAGTGACAAATAAAATAGGGATGTCACCACTGGCACAGCTGCCCCATCGGGAATTTCTGGTCTGATCTCTGTGCTGTTATTTCCTATAGGTGCATACATACTCACCATTTTTCCAGTTACTTCAACAGAAAACATGAAAGCAACTGGAGATCTAGCTTAGCTGCACAGTGCTGCCTGGCATGCACAACATTGTGAGTTCAACTGCCAGTACCAAAGAAACAAAAGAGAAATGCATCTCAGTTCAAGAAAGGGTAACAACTGAGGCTTATGAGAGATAGGTTCTAAAACAAAATAGGGGAATACCTCATTCCTCTCTCTGTGCCAGGTACAGACAGATCCTCAGGTAATTAAAACATCAAGATGTACACTGAAGTCCCTGTAACTGGGAGCCCTGGGTGAGGTAGGAAGAAGACCTGAGAATCAGGGAAGGGTGAGCACGCCTGGCTGCCTCCTCCTCTCCTGGGTATCCATTACAAATGCTATTCAGATGTTTCTCATCTCCCAACTACTTAGCAAGAAAGGACAAGCACTTTTTATTGATTATGGCATTGGTCCACTGCAAAGTCCAAGGTTAATGATTGGTTCATTTTAACTACCATGATGTATTTATATTAATTAAGGTCCAGGAGGAAATTTTTAAGAAATTTGGATTTTCAAACATTTGCTTGAATTTCTCCTTGACATGTGCAAACATAATTCATCAACCTGTGGATTCTTTTCTGACATTTGGATATTAGCTTGTCAGACTGCCTTTTAATGGAAACCTGCTAGGCTTAATCAATGTGTATCATGATTCTAAATATCTTCCATGTCAGTTTCTGGGGATCCTTTCTCTATACCAGCCAATGCAAAATGGGCCTATAGATTATTGGACTTTATTGAAAATGGTGTAGCCAATGGCATTCTTTTCTGAAAATTTCAATCTCAGGCACTTTTCAAAAAAAAAAAAAAAGTCTTTATATTCTGACAATCCAAATATCTTGACCTCTAGGGAACACAAGAGACAATTCTGTCTGTAGTCAGCCCTTGGCCTAATTCAATAGAGTCCTAGAGCTGACATTATTTATGGAAACATAAGCAGCTGGTTGGATACATGCCCAGGGCCTTGGGGTTGCAGGTACCTAGATAAATCAAGTGATCCAGAAACCTAGCATTGTGTGAGACCTTCACTTTAACTGCTACCTCCCACATACCCAGTGGCAAATCCAAAGGGCAGAGAGGACTCTCCTCCATCACAAGAGAAAGCAAGGCCAGGAAAAATGAGGGAACCCAGCCAGGCATGCCCAATGTTTAGTGACACGGAGGCCTTGCAATACTGCAGTAGGTGATGGAAAGACACCTTGCTCCCCACCCCAATCCCAGAAATGAGAAGCCTACTTAGGTCACTTCTGGTGCATACTTGGCTTCTAGAATCCAAGCTGTTTCTCAGCACTCTGCCCTGAAGCACACTTGCATTTTTAATCAGATTTTGGGTTTTACTATTTCCATTATTTTACTAAACAGCTGTACTCCTGCAGCTTAGTTTAAAAAGAAGAAAAAAAAATCTGGCGGTCTTGTAGTCCCAAACATTTTGCAGAAATTTTCCCTCTGGCAAAATAAATCCTACTTTAACATATTAAAGAAATGTAATGCTGCCATCTAACAGCTCAAGATAAAGACAAAAGATCTAATTGAATATTGACCAAATAAAAGCCATCATGTTTGTTTCTCACTTTGATGCTTTTTTTTTTTTAAATCTAAAGCAATGTTAAGCAGTCTAGCCTCTGTTTCATTAGACAGATATTCCAGCAAGATCAGCAGAAAATTGGAAATGCTGCATTAGAATATTTGGATCATAAGTCTCCAAAACTAGAACCACAGCTGTCTGCTAGTTCAATATGGATACTTGGAGAAGCCAATGAACGTAATAGCAACTATTACAACAGCAAAATGCAGGGAGTTAACAGCTTGAATGCAGTCATAATGGAGTTCACTACCTTAGGAGTTAATTAGATGTGCATATGAATAATCTTGCACACTGTAATTCTGTGTCCCAACCAGGGTAATCCAAGATTTATAGGCTCTTGTTTTCATGACCAGGCATTGATTTGAAAATGAAGAGCAGTCCCAAAGGCAAGCACTTTGGGATCCTCCTCTCTAACCTCGTTCAAGTCTCTCTGGAGCTTATCGCGTCTGAACACAGTCCCCACTTTCCAGACTACTACAGAAAATGACTTTTCTCACCAGCACTTACACCCACAGTTTCAAGGTCCTGAGAATAAGACAGCTGGCAATTCATGATTTTTATTAATTGAAATTCAAATATTGATGATGTAAATTTGATATTATGATATGGAAGTAAGGAAACAGACCAAGCGCAAAAACTGTGCCCCTCTTACCTCCCCTGCCATGCGCAGGGGGAGGTGTACACCTAGGACCCCGCTCTGAGGCTGCAGTTCCTTGCAACTGGGATGGCCAACCTCCAGGCTGCCCAGGGCCCTGGGTGGGATCCTACAGGAGACATGATTTCCAAAATAAGAAAACACTGAGCAAGTCAAATTGTACATTAGAAGCAAATGCAAAATGGTCATGAGATGAAGGGACAGAACCCAGAGAGCCAGTGCCACGATGGATTCAAACATCTGAGAACATCATTCAAAGAAGATAGACCCTAGGAGTGAGGATAAAAGGGAAGACACCCCAAATGTGCTGTAGCTGGAAGGTCATGTTGAAGGCATCGCAGTCCACAGAAGATCCAAGCTTTCCAACTCTACAAGCGTTTACATGCCTCTAGGCCTTAGTTCCAGCCTCAGAAAAACTGACTTCATCAGCTGGATTCCTCTACTATGCTGTGCTGAGACTCACTTTCTCTTTTTCCACATACAAAAACTTGGACATGGATAAACTGGGCTGATACTTTTCTGGTGGGCTCATTACGGTCTCTTTATGTGACAAGCATGAAGACGGTATAGGAACACTCCAGATGAATTTACTTTTAACTGTCAAGTGCAATAGAACTAGTACCCATCAGCATCTTGAGATGCCGGCAAAAGGACAATTAAACCCAGCCTTTCACATAAGCATAGTTGCAAAGGTTCCAAAATGCTGCAGTGTTGCCAGACTTGGTGAAGTCAATTTCCATTTTGTTGCAGTATGTGTCATGCAGATTGCTGAGGCCAACAAAATGAGATGCATTAATAATTGGTATTAATAGCTTGTATAAGTTAATTTGCTTATTTGTCTAAAAGAAAATTAGCAAAACAATTCATTAAACAGGAGCCCTGTATGGTAGATGATATAGATACTGCCCCTTGTTTTCCAAGATGAAGCATTTGAAATTGAAGAAACCTAACCAATTAATACAAACTTAACAAAAATCTCTTTGCTAAGAAAATGAAGCCATTGTAGTGGGATACAGAAGGGACATCTTTAAAAAGCAGAAAATATAAAGAGTAATGCAAAAGAAAAACATAAATTTTCTGATCAAGGAGATTATGGGGCCACAGAGGAAAGTGGTCAACGATGTAGAGTGTGCCTAAGGAGAGTCACACGGAGAGAAAACATTCTCTCAGGCTTTCACAGAGAGCAAATTGGTCAAGCAATGGCCGTGACTCATCCACATGGCTGACATTGACAAAGGATCTACAAACTGCTGTACAGGGTTTCAGGGTAAATCCCAAGGGGATTTGACTGATCTTGTCAGATACAAAAGACACACTTTTGGTTATATAGGTCTTGCTTTAGCTTGGTCTTAACCATCCAGCAGAAAAGTATAAAAATGAGGTATAAAAAGCAAAAACATATTAATATGCTGAGCTGTAAAAGCCTCAAGTCAACAACTGCTGACATTGTCAGTCATGCAGATAATCCACTACTATTACAGACTACTGGACTATATTTGTTTTGCTGAATTCATTCACCTACGATATATGAATACCCATAGCAATGGAATACCTATCTCTGACAAAAGTAAACAAGAAAGGGGGATATAAATGAAGGACCATTTTGTCGTGAAAAAAAAATTATATATATCTGTATACACAAAATAGCATAAATATACAGCTACTTTCTCTTAGTTTGATGAGAAGAAAGTTTTGACCTAGTGGTGTTTAGACAAGATATCATGTCTCATCTTGTACTATGAATAACTACTACAAAGACAACAATATGGAATGTATTAATTATTGTAATTGTCCTACTAACCTGTTTTGAAACTATCTCATTGCTACTTCTTTCTCAATAAAATTAATATAAAAAAGAAAAATACAACTGGTTGATTCAAAATAAGTAAAAGGTCATAGAAATTTGTATTTGCCATACTTGCTGGTTATCAAATACATAAAAGAATGGTTGCTTTATCCTCTAACAATGGCAAGGAAGTAGATGAGGAATAAATAATAAATACAAATAAGAAAGCAAATGGGAGTGAGTTTCCATATTTCTTGAAAAGTATTTCATAGATTCAACTCAATAGGTATTTATTGTTGAGCAAAGTCCTGGTTGGTTTGCTCTTGGTCTTGTGATAAGAAGCAGTGTTGAGTGTGGAGAGAGGTGAAAGGAGATTAAAGCATCTCTGTTTTTAGTTTATAACCATATTTTGTCACACGCCGAGGCCTTGTTTGATTCTTCAAGTCTCATGCTCTGTGGACTGTTGGGTGCTAGTCTTCTTCATTTAACCTTTGTCTTTTCTGCTTCTTCATTCCTAGTTAGCATTCTGCCTCAGACTGACTTCTAACTGCCCCAAAGAGGATGAACACTTCGTAAATTGTTGGTTACAGCATGCAGTCTCAGATATTTATCACACAAATGGTGAACTGGATTGGTTACATGGAGGTAGAATAGGGAGTGGACTGAAAACTCAGTTCTCTAAATGGGATCATCCCTGAAGTAACAAAGCCATTTCTTAGCCCTGCCTTGTAAATGCTTCACCATCACACTGGCTGATCTAACAGCCATGCACAAATCTCCCATTCAAAGAGCCCACAAGTAGTAAAGACCACTCTCACCACCATCCTGCAACCACATCCCTAGTCTGGGCCAAGCATCTATTCTATTAGGACTAAGCCACTCAAACCCTGGCTGTTCCTAGCAAAGCCACCCCAGCTGAAACTCCCCAAAGATACCCGTTGTGCCAAACTTGACCGTCACAATCAGTGTACTGCTGAACCCAGAAGAGAGTCCCAGGAAGTAAGCACTGGGGAGCCGCATGGCCTGCGAGTTTCTCTGACTCAGCTACGCAGGCCTCACATTACAGTCCCCCGGAGGCATGCATGTCAGGCTTCTCTGAGTAAAAGAAGAGAATGCTTATTAGGATTCTGCAAGTGCTCCCTGGAACGGCAGCCCACACACTGCAGCAGTGTCCTTGCATCGTTAGCACAAATACTCATCTGCAGCTGACAAGGGACATCCAGCCGCTGCAGGTAATTGCATCTCCAGAGCAGCTGATAATGAATAGGGAAGATTTGGCCTTGCCCCTTGCCTTGCTCGAAAAGTAGATTAAGTAGCATTTTGTGCCTTTTCACCCTCAGTAATCAGTAAGGAAAATTTTGACTCAAACTGTTTTTTCCCTAATCGTGGACTCACATTTTACATGTTCCTTTGTTCATTCTTTTATTTAATCACAGATTATCTCTCCACTTAAACTCACCTTTTAGTTTGAAATTCTGTATTAAAAAGGAATACACAGATGTCATGTAGAGTGACTCTATTAATCTGTTATATCAGTCAAATAATTCCTTTCTATCCCCAGGTAAAGATAAGACATTGTTGCAAATATAATCAAAATCTTACTCTTGTCTGTCTTCAAATTCCTGAATTTTTAAAGCCAGGTAAACAGAGTATATAAGTACAAAATCCTGAATACTGCTATGAAAACATCTTCTACAAGCAACACTAGACATTTGGATTTATTACTAATTACAAGAAAAGATTCACTGAAAGAAATGTGGGTTTATGGGTTTACTTAAATTAGGCAAAACACTACATTATTCCTCTAACTCACTTTCCACTTAGTTCTGTTTTTATTTGCTTTTGTTGGCTAAGATGTAAAAAGACATCATTTGAAGATCTGTCTGGAGCTCTAAAAAATGGCAGCCAAAATCCATGCGTACACTATTGTCTAAGTTCACTTGTTAAAATGAGGGTAAGTACTTAACATTCAGGCCCTTCTCTGACTCAAGACTGATTTTGTGTTAAATCTAGGAATATTTGAAGATAATGAACAACTGACAACTATTGAGAATTCTTTAGAAGTCATGTGAAAAGAAATGCAAAAGCATAATTCTAAAGACAGAGAAGAATGAGCTGGATTAAGATCAGGAAACTAGTCAACAAATATAAGAAGAAAAAACAATAAGTATTTGAAGCTGCCTTTGTGGTAGTTTATACCTCTGCTCACCTATATGGGGAAAAGCCTAGAGCCTCAGAGAAATAGTTTTGGAAGTTTAATATTCATCTAGTTACCATACATCCATTGAGTACCTGTGACACATCACCTATTTTAGGAGTCAGCATCTTACTCCCATATTTTTGCAGACTTCCCCCTGTGTCTGTCAACATTTGTAAGGCAGTATTGATTATACAAAGTATATTCCGTGGAATCCAGATTTTCGATAAAGAAAAGTTTCTTCCGTGGAATAATTGAGGAAGTGCTGGATCGTCACCACTCAGAGATCTTACTGCATATTCATCACAAGAGAACATGCTGAGAATTGCGGTATGTAGTGGGCATCTCTGTCTGACTGCTTCTAACTAGCTGTGTGCTTAGGGCAAGTCTGTGTAGCTCTGGAAGTTCTGGCTCTTATCTCTAATGCAATAGCATTGCTTCTGCCTCCTTAATAGCTACCTGCCAACACAGCCTCTCCTGGTGGGGACCTGCAGCAGGCTGTTTTGGCTGCCTACCCGGGTCCATGTCTTCCTGATTCCTTTCTGATTTCCTGTTTAGTTCAGATGTCTACTCTCTGCCATACATCGCACACCTTTCCAGAGGTTCTGAGCTGCCTCTGGCTGTATGAAGCCGTGGGTAGTAATATCATCCTTGCTTGTGCTTTACTGAGAGCCTCTGGGATGAGCTTCTTCCGTTTCTGGAGAACTTCCCAGCAGCATCCCTGTCTACTCTCCTGCATCCCAGACAGGCACATGGCACAGCAGAAGCCATCTGGTAACCAAAGGACATGAGGGAGGCAAGAACCCAAGGAACAGCAGAGTACAGAGCTAGAATGACTGGATGAATTTCACACAGCGCCCCAGTCTCCCTCTGGACTGCGAGCCCAGAAATTAATTCATACCACTTTGATTGAGCACCTCTATTCACCAGTGAAATCAGTTCATGACGTGTGCTCTGTAGAAGATGACTTCTATGGCCGGGGAGCCCCAGAACATTTTGCCAGAATATCCCTCACCAGGACTTATTGCCACACACTGTTTATCTTCTTTTGCAAAACACTTATAGTGAATCTGGGCTTTAGTCTATGTGTAACCCTATGGGTGGTCTCCCCTTTCCCTTTGCATTCTTACTGCCTCACTCAGCCAGGGCTCCCCAGGAGTGCAGCTGATGGGCAAGTACATGGAGATTCTGCTGGCCTGGGAGGAGCCACAGACCCCTTCTCAGAGGCCCCCCAGGTCCCAGCCTCTCAGGACCATCCCCAGCATGACACTCAGGCCCAGCCACAGTGCCCTAGGCTCTTCCTGCACCCTTAACTTGGACTGGTTTTCATGAACTAAACAAACAAAAAGCCCTTTGTGCAGTTTTCTGAATCTGACAAAGAACCTGGGTTATTCTTTCTAAAAATGATCTCTATGACTGCCAGTGGAAGAATCACTGATCTGAATCAGCTGCTTTCAAAATTCAGATTCCCAGACCTGCTAAACAGTATTTCCGGCATCAAGCTATGTAAGCTGTACTTTTCATAGCCCAACCATGGTTGTCTTACACTCTGGATCATCCCAGTGTCGACTCAACTTCCACTGTCAGCATCTGATGAAATAGAGGTCAAGGCAATCAGAGAGGAGGCTGGGAAAGAGAAATTATGAAGATGAAAGGAGAATGGGAAGTGTGACTGAAGCAGTGGGCTATGTCAGATGCAGCTGTGGAGCCGTGCCTCAGGCAGACACGCCTGAGTCAAGACAGCCCCTTGCTTTCCAGTTTCTTCTTGCATCTACTCGCTTTTGTCTTTTTCCCAAATTATTTGCATTCATATAGCCAGCAGAACAGTGGAGACCTCTACAAATCATATAGCCAACAATAAACAATGAGGTGGAAAGTGCTCAACATCCAAAATTCAAGGGACTGAGAAGATAGCTCAGTAGAATAAGTGTTTGCCTGGCAAGTGCAAGGGCCTGAGTTCAATCCCTGGTTTTTTCAATTTCATGTCACAATTTACCTCTAGTCCATAGTTTTCATTTCCTATTTTGTGTGGCATTATAGTTTCTTTCTCATTTTCTTCTCTTTTCTTCTGAAAGACAGACTTCCTAGTGGCTAGCATGATAAAATGCAGATTGTATGAAAAATAATGCCTGTAATTTCTGATTCTAACTTCACTCAGAGTTCAGTTTAGGGAGAGCTGGAGCACTCTAAAGAAGAAATTGTTGTTAACCCCCTAATCCCAGTGATTGATGGAATGGAATTCAAAGCTTCTTCTGGAATATAGATCTATGCATAGACTTTTGACAAGACTTTTCCTCAAACTCTCCTTATATTCATAGTTAATCCTTTTGTCTTTTCTATAATAGCACATCTACATATTATTCTTTTCTGCCCCACTACAGCAGTTGTGTTAGGAAATTTTGGAATTAAGTTAGAACGAGATCTTGGCTCCTTGGCTCACGTCCTATGCCATGGAATAAAAAGTTCATCTGTTAGACTCTAGTGATTGAATCTTCTAAGTTCTAGTGTTAAAATTACATGTGGCATTTATACGCAATGGGGTACAACTCTGCCATAAGGATGAACTTGAGCATTTGTAGGAAAATGGATGTACCCTGCGACCATAATGTTAAGTGAAATAAATCGGACACATGCTTAAATGTAGCATGATTTCCTTTCTTTGAGAAACCCAAATTATAAAGAGAAAAATAAAAGACTGACTAGAAATAAGAAGATAGATCTTTGTCAAAGGGGAAGGAATCAGAAGCTGGTAGGAAGGAGGAGGGGGTGGGGAGGGAAAGGGGATGAAAATAAGAATAAAGATGTGTGATGCACAGGTACTGACTCCACAGAAGGAACATGAATATCATACACTGCAAACATATAAATGAAAACTTTAAAATAAAATTACTTTGGAGAGATAACAGTCAGATTAATGCACTGAGCTTCCTTCCAAATAGAGATGAGTGAAATCCATCCTCACATTGTGTGTGAAGAGAGAAAATTAAGACATTTTCTTGGGAAAGAATACACATACAGAGAGAGAGAGAGAGAGAGAGAGAGAGAGAGAGACAGACAGACACAGACAGACAGACAGACAGACAGACAGACAGACAGACAGATTCATTTACTTAGATAGCAGAAACAAATCAGAAAAAAAATACAATCTGCTAATGTTTTTTACCAGACAATTCGTCAATTACACAGTCAAAAGAAACCCTGGGGAATGAAAAGACACCAAGGATGCTATTAAAATGTTCCAAGTGAAAGCCATATATAATTAATCTCAAACAAGCACAAGCTATGAAACACAAATACTTTAAGGTGCTGAGTGAAAAGGGATATAAATCTAAATCAGGTTTCGAAACCAATCCTTCCAGGTGAGTCTAAGGTTGGGCCAAAGACAGGGAGATAATTTTGTCTGCCCTACTCTTGTTTTATGGGGCGTTAAAGAGCAGCTAGATGAGATGCTCTTGGCTTATCAAGAATGAGAAGAGACAAATACCAGATAGTCCAATATCTGGCATCAACATATGATTATCAAGAGTCAGAACTGAATAAACGGATCAACCACTCAAAATACAGAAGAAAAATTCACTGACACAGAAAATGCAGAAAAGAATTGTCTTGCAAATCACTGCCCAAGCTAAGTATCCATCATTGGCAACAAGTCCCTTCAAAGAAAGCAGCTTTCTCCTTCAACCATCTTCCTGCAGGTTAGGGGTCAGCGAACTTTTCCTGCAGAGAGCTAGTGAATGAGGATTTTAGATTCTGCACGCTGCATCATCTTTGCTAAATCTATACAACCCTGTTATCATAACTTGAAAGTAGATACAGACATAAATGGATGGGGTTGTGCCCTAATAAAATGTAATTAACAAAAAGTAAGTGTGGAATGGTTTTGACTGATGGGCCATCGTTTTCAACCCATATAACAGATGGGTCCATGTGGCCCGGGTACCATCATCAGTAAGTTCTGCAGGGCAGCCGACTTTCTAATAGTGCCTGTTTAGTAGGAGAAAAAAATTGCACTAACACATCACTACACACACAAGGGCACAGTGCTTAAAGGCATCTGAAAATGTGAAAGCAGAAAATCAGGAATCTAGAAAGAGAGAGAAGATATTCATTTGAAAATTTTGAGATTGTGTTACAAAGGTCAATGAGAAAGAGACATGAGTCCAACATTTCCACGTGTGCTTAGAGAGGTTCTCAAGTTGGAATTGACAGTCAGGGAGAAGGTGGCTGGATGGGGAAGAGGAATCTCCCACCCGTGTCTCAGACATGGACTCTTTGAACCTTTATTCAGCAGCCTGCTTCTGAGAATGCATCCTGTAATGAAGTCTTGCCCCCTCGATCAGGGAAGCTTCCTGATTGCTTTTTAATTCACAAAGTTCACATTCAACTTCCCCAAAATTCTTTCCCAGGAAAACAACACAACTAAGCTACTTTGGCATAGACATTTATTCTTTAAGCCAGCATTTATCACTCTGGTATGTAGAAATTCCAGTTCAGTGACACTGGTAGATAGGTCTTATTGCAGGCCTCCATCAGTCAAGAAACGTACAGCATGCATTTACATCGTATAATTGAAAAAACTTATTCCCCCCATACCTCACAATGGGCAAATGGATTTCATGTTAGTTCAACCAGAAGTTTTCTTAGACAGTCAACTTTCTTACTTATTACACTGGCACTGGGTGCTGTGGTTTGGAGCTTGACTGTCCCCCCAAAGAGCTGTTAAAAGTTTGCTCCTCAGGTTGGGTGTCATTGGGAGGTAGTAGAACCTTTAGGAGAGGTTTTAGGTAACTGGAGGTCCACACTTGAAGGGGATTATGGGACCCCGATCTCCTCTCTCTTTCTTCCATGTCATGCCATGAAAAGAGTGACTTTTTGCTCTGCCACACACTCCCTGCCATGTGTGCTGCCTCCCCACAGGTCCAAAGGGGATAATAAACCATGGACTGGGACCTTCACAACCATGAGCTACAATAAACCTTTTCTCTTTATAGGCTTATTATCTCAGGCTGTCTAATATAGTACAGGTACTGCTCTCAGTGGGTAAGATTTCACAGAGACACTCAGAGCTAACCACAGAAACTGGAGGATCTGACCAGGTAGCCTTTGCGGGAGTCAGTGAGATCAAAAAGTCCTTTCAGCGAATGATCTGGTGGGGCCAGGACTAGCCAGGCTATTGGCATGTGCCACAGTACTGGCAAGATTCTTCCTGCAGAGATATCAGGACAGCTCTCTGTGACCAGGGAGCATGATCTCAGTCCTTTCAGTCCCTACCAAGCCCCATTCTCAGCACTATGATCTCATGCAGGAGCATTTTTACAAAGCGAATCACTGGCTTCTGCTTTGGGATCCATCTTCACCAAGTACAAGGCTGATCTTCACTCCAGGGCTTACACAGGAGCTGCCTTGTGCTTTAGAGGGCTGGTCTCTCCCTTTACTAAGAAAGGCGACATCACAGCAGCAGAAGCAGGAAAACCCAGGCAAACACCGGCAGGGAGGATGCGCTGACACTGCTGCCGGACGTCCTCTGAGCATGCATCACGGCGAAGACTGCGTTCGTGTGGTTGGTGGGCAGCTCTACGTTGCAGATCATTCCTTCGCAGCAAGACCTGCATTCCTAAGGAAAAGAAAGTGGAATGGGAAAAATGAATGACAGGAGGAAGGAAAGGTTAAAGCACAAAAAAGCAAATGAAATACTGCTTTTTCTCCGTCTGAAGCAGTCTTTTAGAGTAAACTAGCCAGGGTACACATCACCAGGCCTTTAGGCCCTTCTGCATGGATCTGAGGGTAAAATCACTTGACAGGCTTTCCTTCCTAACTGTGCTTTGACCACACAGGGCTCAGCATAAGCAAGGACAAGAGGAGGAGGGGAAACTGAATAAGGCTGTTTGACTGAGTCACCAAATCTTGCAAAAGTTTGTAAGGAAAAACACTGAATCAAAACTGAAAGCTAAGAACCTTTGAATTAGTCATTGATTTTTTTTTTCTCAGTATTACTTGTTAGGTGATAATGATTCTCTATTGCCTGTGTTCACATCTGATTCCTATAATCATTGTCACAATGGTTTGCTAATTATAACAGCTGTGTGGAAAAGAAGGCGGGAAGGAGGGAGGGAGGGAGGGAAGGAAGGAAGGAAGGAAGGAAGGAAGGAAGGAAGGAAGGAAGGAAGGAAAAGTCTGAGTCTCTAGCATAATATTTTCAGAGAATTTTCCTAGGGAATGAATCTCTTATCACAGTAGCAGTACATACGTGGAACAATGCTTGACCTGCAATGCCTAGCCATTCATAGAGGCTCCCGGAATGACTGAGCAATAGGCAGCTATCAACTCTAAACACCTACCATCAGCTGGCTGCACATCAGGCTCACCTTTAGGAAATTCTTTAAAAGATCTCATGCCCAAGACCTCTACAAGGAGGTTGCTTCAGTTGTCCTGGCATGCTCACCGACCTTGCCACACCACACCACATCTGGTAACGGCTTCTCAGTTGATCTTTCTGTTGCCAGAGCTAACAACCACTGACATCAAGACTATTTTCTGCACTTAGAGGTTGAATCAGATTCTAAAACTTCATGAAATTAATACACTTTCAATTAATTTTATTCTTAAGCATTTCTGGATTTCAGGCACATAAAAGAGTAAAATACTCATTTACAATGACCAAGAAAATTAAGTTCAAATGTATCCAAAATGCAGTTCATTGCATTAAAGTGAGATTAATCTCTCAGACTCTTCCTCTCTGAGCAGGTAAGACGAGTTTTCCTTGGTAAAATGCGGCACAATGCCGCTCTTCCTACCTCCTAGCTTGCCTGTGCGGTGTTCCTGGTGACTTCCAGCTGGGCTCTACAGTGTTTATCAAGCTCTAGTGGATGGTTTGTGCTTTAGCCACCAGAGCTGGATGTAGACCATCCACTGGTAGTCTGAGGCCTGGGCTCTGACTCTGGAATCTGGCAGTATCACTTATTTTAGGAACACTAATTCTTGTCAAAGAACAGAAAGTGCTCAACATCCTTCCTACTTCTTCCGTGAGGCATAGCTCACCATCATCAGCGTATGATTTCAGACAGCAACCTTCCGCAAGCCCGCGCTCCGTGATCCTTACCGTATGCTCAGAATCTTGGCTGCGGTGGCAGCCAACAAAATGACATTCATTTCTGGAGGCACACCTTTTGGTGATGGAGGTACTTCTTCCATGGCTGGTAAAGTGATGAACTGTCAAACAATACTGTGTATCTAGATTTTAAAAAAAGAAATTCATTCACCACATGCAAAACAAAGTTGTCAATTGTCACCCTATGAAATGACGAAAGTTCATGATGAAACTTAGCTTCCTTTGTGAGAAATATAATAGCAATAGACCTTGGGATATCTAGGTCAGTGGTGGTGACCCGATGGCATGCTTGTAATTCTGCTTTTCTTTTAAGACAAAACATATTAATATAGCATTGTTTTTTTCTCTTTTTTCCATAATTTTATTGATAAACAAATAGCAATGAGACAGTTTCAAATCAAATTGGTAGGACAGTTTCAATAATTAACACATTGCATACATTCCTCCCAGTGGTTAATTGCTGTTCAAGATGTGGACATGATATCTTATTTACAAACACCATTAGAACAAATCCCTCTATTCATTAAGAGAGTGTAACTATATATCTATCCTAAGCACTTTGAATACACAGATACAAAATGGACATTCATCTATATCCCTTTTTTTTTGTTAAGTTCCATCATTTAAATATTATAGGTGTGTAAACTCAGCAAAATATTATAAAATTGTTTTTTCTAAGCTCAGACCTCAGCATTTAGGTTTAATCACCGTGCTAGTGCTTTGCTCTAAGTAGGTGAGTAACTGCTGGTCATCGTTTGGCATTTGGTAACTAAAAGGTTTTCCACCACTGGTCTCAGTGGCATTTCTGTGAAGCCATCAGCTTGTGTGAAGTGTGAGTGTGAGTGTGAGTGTGTGTGTGTGTGTGTGTGTGTGTGTACTGAAAATGAAAATAAATAGACATTCACCCTTTGGCATCAACTAAAGTAGAGAAGAAAATAAATGAGCAAAATTTTTCCTCAAAACCATGGGCCTTATCATGAAGCAAGCAGAGTTGATGTGGCTGGCTTCCCTGATCACCCTGAAGCATGTGTCCCAGAACTTGGAAATCAGAGGAAAATTGTGAGTGAAGGTTAGTGGGCCAGAGCACTTTGATGGCATCATCCTGCTTGCATCTGAGGGGCCATGCAGCAACTGGTAGTTAAAGATGCTGTTTCCAATCATATGTCATGAGAGTCTTTCTTCCTTTCTCATCTAATTCTTCTTCTTCTTCTTCTTCTTCTTCTTCTTCTTCTTCTTCTTTCTTTTTTTTTGTATTTTAGGGAAGGGTCTACAGGGTGTTCAGGGTCTTACTACTAGATTGGACTCATAGTGATCCACCTATTTACAGCCTCCCAAGAGCTGGGATTATAGGTGCTCACCACCATGCCCAGTCTCAATTGTTGTCTCAGCCTGCTCTGGGGGTGAGGCTGGCACAGCAGGCCGGGGGATAAAAACCCAGGCCCCTGCACCTGCTTGCAGGCCCCTTAATCTGCTGAGCTATTTGGCTAGCCCTTTCTCATCTAATTCTTATTCAAGTTCCAATCTTTCCAACCTGCTTGGCTGTCCTTAATTGGCATATTTTCCTTTTTCTTTGATTTTTAAATTAACTCTTTGTTTCCCACCCACTTCCTGTGCTATGCAGTGCTCCCGGTGACTTCCACCCAGGGCTCTGTAGTACAAGGTGTGATGAAAAATACATTGAATATTCGATTTTTAAAATATTTATTACAGGAAAAGTAAGTGTCCTAAGGAGGTCTGATGAATGCTGACAAGAAGGAAAGAAACCCAATAGAAAGGCAGGTTCATAAAAAACGTGACAGTGTGTCCTGCATCCACTTAGTCACCCAGTCTGGCCCCATGCAGCTTGGGCCTCTCCTGCAAAATCGAAACAGCTATGAAAGTTAAATCATTTCAGTCAGTTCAAGACATCAAGGTAGTACAGCTAAAGCCACTCACTACAGAGGACTTCCACAACTGCTTCCGAAAGTGGCAAGAATGATGAAATAAATGTGTGCAGAGCCAGGGGAGTAGTTTGAGGGGAGAACTAAGGTCAATGTGTACTTTACTAAGATAATTTCTAAAAATTTAAATATTAACTGTAAGATTGGATTGCACCATGCCATTAAGTCACACCTACATAGAGCTATCCTTATACCTTTAAACGCACATACATTAATTATTACTTCAGGTTTTTCCAAGAAGGTGTTTTCATTTCAGAACATCCTAGGATATTCTGCTTTGGTTCCGCATCTATAGCTATCCAAGGCCAACAAAATGCTTTTTAGTTTATTGGTCAAGATGTACAACAGGAATGTCACCCTTTGGGGAAGACAAGATTGGGCTTAGAGAACTTCCTCTGTCACAGTGAATCGGCTATGCTCGATGCTTGGGGCTCAGGATTTTTTTGATGAAATAGTGACAGTAAGTGTGCTTACATCTTGGTAGGGTCATGATGAGCATTATATAATATACAAAAAAAACCCCAAACAAACAAATACATGTTGGGTCTGTACCATCAGCCCGGCACCCCTCTAACTCATGTTCCCTCATTTAATCTTCCCCGTATGCCTTAAGACAGCCTGCACTAACATCCTTATTTACACAGAAAGAAATTGAGGCATAGTTTCTAGCCCATGGTCATGCAGGCAAAAAGGTCACGTAGCTTCTATGCAGTAGGATTCTAACAGCTGCACTTTCCTAGAGTATGTGCTTTTAATCAGAAAGCTGTGCTGTCTTCCAGGATACTATTAAGTAAACTGGATGGTGTTGCAAAGTGTGCTACAAAAGAGTGAATGTTTAGAAGGCAAGAGCCACAAAATATTTTGGAAAAGGCATTTCAATTTATACTCAACCAAGCCTTGGAACCTTGTAGGTGCATGCGTTCATTCAGAAGATCCCATATGTGAAAACACCCAGAGCAACCCAGCACTAAAGATGGTCAATAACACAAGAAATATCATTCCTGTTATAGCCTGTTACATAGAGATCTTTTCACAAGACCAACAGACTGCATGAGTGAAGCTCTAAGGAGAAAAGGAAACCTGAGATGACAAAGAACAATAGCTTTTGGCCTGCTTGCCCCCAAGAAATAATTGACTACCACTCCCATAAATAATGACGAATTGAAAAGTAAAAAATTACACCCTCAGTAATAAATCCAGATTTCTGATCTCTTTGGGACTTGACTGGCATATAGTCAAGAGTAAGCTGTCACATCACGTGGCAATGTAGGGTCTTTCTGTACTGATTTCTGAGAGCTGGCTTCTCAGAGTGGACATGGCAGAGGCTGCTCTTTCCCTTTTTCTATGTCTGACGTTGTCTTCATGGTAGAAAGCTACAGCTTCCATCAGATATAAGATTCATACCCCAGAAAGGGACACTGCATGTTCCTCACATGCTTTTTAAAATGGATTTGCTTATGATTGACAAACTGGAGTATTAAGCACAGTCCTAGAAGGAATGAAATTTCTGGTACAATTTAAAAGATGACTTGGGAGGCTGGCAGACAGTGATCCAATTTACAATTACTCTAATCCTTCTACTCATGTTTTAGGGAGCTTTAAAGCAAATTGTTAGAGAATGATACCCACCCTCTAAAATCTGTTAGGTATGAGAGGTATTAATCACCCTTGAAAATTTTGAAATAGCTAGGATAAATTTCTGCGGAAATGTAGAAACAAATACACAAAATCACACAAGCACACACACACAAGTACATATACCCTAAGCTCAGTCACTCCACAGAAATTCAAAAGAACCTCAAGAAAAATAAATGGCAATTAATTAATCTTTAAAAAATAAAAGGCCCATGTAGGTCTCATAAACAGGACAAGTCAGCTTATGGCATCAGACTCTCAGGCCTCATGGAAGTCTCTCCTGTGTAGTCCTCACGGTTCCACAGATTCGTTAGCTAGAAGAGGCAAGGTATTTCACTGCTATAAATAGCATGATCTAAGTATAGAAATTCCCCAAGTTTCAAGGCAAGAGCGGATACAGACTAGTCATCTCTAATTCTGAGTCTGTTTTTCTCAGCTTTTTATATCCAAAACCTGAAAAGCAAAACAAGACAGCATACCCTAGATTCCAAACAGCCTGAGCTCCTTAAAGTTCTAGTTTTCCAACTTTGAATCTTACAGCAGCACGTTCTCTCTGCTTTACCCACAACATTGTATATTTTAAACTATTCGACTTCCTGCCTCTTCTGTTCCTCCCAGTTTGGTCCAAGTCCTCATCTTCTTCCTGAAGTACTGCTCATCTCCCCTGGCATCCCCTTCCACTGGCTCCCACCATCCATTCTCCCCACACAGCAGCCAGAGAAGTACTTTAGAACACAACTAGTACCCTTGACTCCTTTGCTTAAAACTCTGCTGCCTTCCCACCACATTTACAATGCAACCCACTTCTCATCAGAAAAAGAAGCGCCTACACACCCCTGCTGGTGCTTCTCTTCCAGGTCCTCCCGACCCCCACTACAACACAGGACCCAGTCTCTTCCTGATCACTAAGAAGACCAAGTCTTGCAGTTTAAAGCTTTCACACTTGCCACTCCCTTTTCCTGGCATATTCTTCCTAGAGATTTCTGCCTGGCTGACATGTTTGGGTCATTCAAGTGTTAGTTGTAAGGTGCACTCAAAGATGTCCCTATCTACTCCAAGATAGTCATTCAATTTGTCAACAAAAAGTTATTTAATGCCTAATAGGAGCCAGTACTGAATTAGTGAATTAGACAAACTGAAAAAAAATAGTCAAATGTTTGTCAAACAAATGAACAAGTTCCACAAGCATTACAGTGGCTAATGAATACAGAAGCCTTCTTTCACTTTAAGCCAGTAAGTATGACTTTTCTAGGGTATCATCAAGCATTTCTGAAATTGTTAGAATGCTTTACTCAACATGGCAGTCTATCTGTTCTCCTTAGTAAATACCACTTAAGAATGTCTCTGTCAGCATACACACTACTGCAAATTGAGGCTGTGGAACTCGTGTCCATGTTCTCTCAGGAGAATCTAAAGTCTGGCGAAGCCCTTAGAGGAGATTTCTGACTCCACAGAACATGATTCTCCTGTTGGTATGCTCATCAAGGCATCTCTGCTCCAGGTGAGTCAAGAGACACCTAAATGACTACAGGGTCCTAAAAGGGTTTTCCCAACGTGGGACACTTACTCTGTGGACACCATTTGTCTTCGGCCCATCGGTTGCAGTTATAGTTATCCCCTGCATTTTCACAGGTAAAGCATTTGAAGCTGTTTGGAAATGGTGTGGCTTTAAAAAAAAAAGTGAAATAAAATAGCAAGGTTAAAAAAGACAAACATTTCAACATTAAATATGACACAAGATTAGTAACGTGTTGGGGCACTTCTGTTTTTAGAGGGCTGGATTTACCCTTTGGGCTTGAGGGCATTTTCTGGATTCCCTTTTCTTTAGGTAGTTCTCCAAAATTCAAATATAGAGTAACAAAAATGCCTTCATAAGTCACTTTGAATAATCTATGGTATGTTTCCAATATAATTCATATTCTGAGATAAGTGGAGCCTGAAGGAATTAAGTGAAGCTGGTGGCCAATCCTGAAATGAACTAAAGTCCAAATTAATCTGAGCTAGCATGATCTCCTCTTCACTAATCAATGTGTGATCTTTTTAGCTTCTGAAATATAACAGTAATTATAACAGTAACGATGGAGGTCTTCATGACTTACAGTGAGGCTCATACCAGGGCCCCCAACACATCAAATCTTGCTAGTTTCCATCCATATACATTCTCATTACAGCTATCTCTAACCTCAAACAAGTCATCTCATTTAATGTATGTTAACGAATGCCAGTTGTCAAAACATGAGGCTTTGATCTCAGATGTAATATTTAAAATAAGGATGATAGTAGTTCTTAAACCCTTATATCAGGCATCATGGAAAGGAAAAATTCTGAATTACTAAGTCTGGATTGAGAGTAACCAATTCCTTTTTTCTCTATGTATTATTTTTTTTTTTTGTTTAGTGTTTATTAAGCCAATCTTTTTATTCACCACTTTCATTAAGCTGTTAATGTATTTGTTTCAGATTTTGAAGTGAAGCAATTACTATCATAATACAAATCTAAAGTTAGAAATTAGCACTGGAAATGGTGGTGTGTGCTAGTAGTCCCAGCTACTTGGAGGACTGAGGCAGGAAAATCACTTGGGCCTATGAGTAGGCCAAATAATGAGACCTTATCTTAAGTAAAGAAATAAAAATTTTAAAATGAAAGTAACACTATGACATGATTACTAAATCTTCTAAAATGGCTTTTTATGCTGAAATCACTTTATTAAAATATATTTTATGAAAATTACCCCTTTAAGTGTCTTTTCTCCCTTCTTTGTTACACTGAAAAATTCAGAAGATTTGATTTCTGTAATAGAATGCCAGTGTCATCTGTAAATATGGAAGGATATAATTTAGGAATATTCAAGATACTAAGCAAAATATTCCAAACTAATATCAAGAAGGTACTGTCAGACTGTGTCTTTACTAAGCAGCAGGCTAATTTTTTTTTCTGTGCATTTTTTGGTTTTTGTTTTAGGGGATATTTTGGCCTTGTATCTTGATATTTTACTAGACAAAAATTAAAAATAAAATAATTTGACACTTCTGTATAACCAGGCCTCAGGACTGTGGATTTAGCTTTTGATTCTCTAAGTTCTGGAGAATAAAACAGACAAAGATCAAGGTGAATCCCAAACCACCCCAGTAACATCAGCACGAACTGGAGGGAAAGGGTATGTATTAGTGCAACAAACTAAGCAAGAGAGTAAAGTTTAGAGGATGTGGAATTTTATTTATTTATTTATTTATTTATTTATTTACTTACTTATTTATTTGGCAGTACCAGGGATTGAACTCGCGACCCTGTGCTTGCCAGGCAGGCACTTATGCTACTGAGCTATCTCCCTGGCCCCTGAGGATGTGAAATTAAATGCTGCCAATATACTTGTTTGTCTTACATATAAAATTATTTCAGCAGGAAAATAAATACATGACTTCTGTTTCTACCTATTAAATCTGCACAGAATTTTTTAAAAAACTAATAGCCAATTCTGAGGAATAAATGGTGCAAGTAGAAATGGGGACAACTTTTTGATATAGTAATCATGATTTTAGAAAATCTATTCAAAGATTCTTGCAAATTAAAGGGAAAAGGACATTTACAATAAAATTTAATGTTTAACCTGCTTGTGTATTTTTTATATAAAATATATGGATATGGTTAAATAAGCTACAGGCCTAATATGTAATTGTTGCAAAAATATGTCATTGAAATATTTTCAGAGACATTAAAAAATATTTAAAATATAGTATGAGTGGTATAAAACTAAGTCTATGTGATCCCACTACATTATTTATTTAAATACACTTTCATAGAAAAAACAGTGAAATACCCCAACAGTTAAGAGATCCTAGAATTATTAGCATCATGAATAAATTTTATTTCCTTCCATATATTTCCTATTTCTCTGGAATTTTCTGTAATGAATATATACTATAATTTTTCTCTTTTTTAAATGATTTTTTTTCTGTATATTTTTAGGGAAGGGCCTATGGGGTGTTCAGGGTCTCACTACTAGATCGGACTTGTAGTGATCTGCCTGTTTATAGCCTCCCAAGCTCTGGGATTACAGGCTTACACCACCACACCCAGTCTCAATTGCCATCTCAATGCACCCTGGGGATCAAAACCCCAGTTCCTGCGGCGCTTTAATTAGCTGAGCTATTTGGCCTGCCCTAAAATGAATATTTCTCAACAAAAACTTATTAGACTTCAAAAGTTGGATATGTGTAGATAACTTAGCATTTATGAAGCCTATCTGTCATAAGTTTCAGCTGCTATGCATTCATTTATCAAAGCAGAGATGTATAATAAATAATAGTTCAAGGTATACATAGTACACATATGAATATATGCACATGTATAGTATATATGCATATATACAGAGAGATATAACACAGGGTCTTGAAAAATATAGAAAACACAAAGTAAATAACTGTAATTACATACACCTCTTTTAGAAGTAGAATAAAGGCAGTTGTTCTCACCCATAGTTATGTATCCATAACTTCAAAAAGCTTTTTAAAATTGAAAAAGAAAACATATTCCACATCTTGCCTCTTAATCATTGAATCTTTGGAGAAGTTACTTGGGGATATGTCATTTAAAGGCTTTCATCATAATTTTGATATTCTTCTATGTGTGGGAATCATGGTCATTTACATTTATAAAATCTATTATTTATAAAAATCTCTTCCCTAACAAAGTATGTCATAGAAGATTTTCTTGTTTGAAGAGAAAGGACTTATGATATATGTGTATAGACACAGATGTATACATATGTATATAAACATATTAACATATAGTATCTTAGAATTAAGATACACTAACATGTGCCTATCTTTAAACTAGTAATGGAAAAGATGAACTTTATGCAACCTTTGGTAATTGGTGATAATAGTGAAAATCTACATCTTATACCCCTCCAAGTATCAAACATTCTAATCTATTTTCAGAATTGTTAAAGGCCATCTGAAAGAACAGCATCATTTATGCCAAAACCTCCTACCGCAAATATCCTCCATTGAAGAGATCAACAAAGCCTGATTTGCCTAGTCATGATTAAGGTCAGTGTTCCATAGGATGTTTTAAAACAAAAAACCCTTTAAGACTATAGCAGGGGGCAAACGATAATTTTTTTTTCACCATGCCCTTTCCCACAGAAGTGAGAAAGCCTTTCTGTTTTATTCTAGTTATAAACCAGATAGTCCAGTAAAGGCCACATTATGGTAGATGGAAGGGGGGCATCAAATGCACACTCTTACACCTCCAGGATGTGAACAATGATGGCAGTGCTACTTACGGTCAAGAGGAGGCCTCACATTGTAGAAGTTGATGTTCTTAGCAAGCGCCTGGTTCTCTGAGAAGATAAAGACCTGGAGGATAGCCACAGCAAGAGCATGGCAGAGTAGCAGCATCATGAGCTCATTGGGGGGACAGCCCAAATTCGTATGTCTAAGATGAAAACATAGGTTGAGTCAGCTTATTTCTGTTTTATGTGTCGATTGGAATGTTTTGTTCCTGTCTGAAAACCTCAATTATTCTTACTTTTATTCAACCATCTACCTGCTGTTTGGGACTAGCGCAAAGTAAGCTCCATGCTTTCTGCCCAGATGAAAGGCAAGTAATTACTATCTTTCAAACTAGCCAGGCCACAGCACCAGCCAGCTAGGTTTCAACAGGACACTTAATGCTGTTGCACAAGCAGCCCAGACTGTCCTGACTGTGCCCCACTCCATCTGTGCCTCAGGCTGCTGGCTGGCCTTGCTGAATACCTGATACCTTAAGTTAGCCACGTTCTAGGTGTGCTCTGCTAAAGTCACTGGCACACCCATTTGTCAAATCCTTCCCCTGAGCAAGCATTTATGTTTGAGAAAGTCTCCAACACCTTTGCTACCTGAAAGAAACCATAAAAGTGGGGGCAGAGGGAAGGACAATGACAAAAAAGACAAAGTGTCTGGGAAATAAAATGCTGTCTGTATCCCAGAGCACACAGACAGAAAAAATATGAGTCACAGGGAAATGCCAGCCCCGCCTGCTTCTGGATGAAGGAAGAGGCTATAAGGAGGTTCTACAGCAGACAGAACAAAAGTTTGAAACTCTAAAAAATATAATTTTTAAAATTATTTTTAAAAACATTTTTAAAGACAATTTTAAAAGTAAAAACACAGAAATGATACTGAATTTCACTAAAATTAATGATAGGAATTCAACAGTGGTTATTATATCACATATTATTGTCTTCAAATTAATTGTTCAGATTACCAGATATAAGAATGCAAAATTGGCAAAAGAAAAAGTCAGTAAATTTAAAAGGAGAAAAAAATTAAGCATTAACTGTTCCTTGCAATAGACTAGTAGAAATTAACCTCACAATTATCCAAACCATCCTGTGCATGTATATTTTTTCCTTCCTTCTTTCTTTTCTCCTTTCTCTCATCCCAGTTGTTGCATTCTTTATGTTGAATGTGATCATTATGTATACCAAAAATGTACCAATAAACATAGTTAATTTTAAAATATAAATAAATAATATAATGTCAGTCCTGGTCCACAAGCACTTCTCACTACTTTTCACTGACTTTAAGCAGGCACAGCACTGGGTAAAGAACATGACATCTTGTAGGCCCCACAGCTCTAACCCCCAGAAGCCAGCCTGGCAGGAGGGAAATCGGGAAGCTCACCACTCACTGGTTGTCTTTGACAAGGAAGAGGTGTGGGCAGCTGCAAAAAGTATAACATAATCCAAAGACTTCAGTTCAGGTGTTGGCTCTGCTGTTTGTTAGCTGCCTGACCCTGGGCAAGCTCTTTAAACTCTATTAACCTCAATTTTCTCATCTGTAAAGTGGCTTAATAATATCTGGGCTGCCTACACTTTTGGATAATTGTAAACATCAAATACAGGCTCAGATAGCATCATATAAGTTTGTACAAATAAAAGCACTCATAATAAGAGTTCTGCAAAAATATTGTCATAGTAGAGGCCAGTAATATTGGATTAATTCATTTTCTTTTTGCTGAACCCAATGTTCTCAGTGGCTTAGGGAAATTATTAAAGAAGAAAAGTTGATCTTTGTACACATGTGATTCCCCATCCAAATGTTTTTTGAAGCCGGAGTAATGATGCTTGTGAATACATTGATTTTGTACATGTGACCAATAATGCAAACCTCTAGAGATGCAACTTAACAGCAAGTAAAATATAGGAGCATCACCACATCATTCTTGTAGATGCTTTTGCCATGATCGAGCTGAGTCACTGTGGATGTACTCAGTGTGAACAAAACAAAAAACCTGTTAAGTAACTTTCAAATCAATAAAATAATGCTAAACTTTATACATTTCTTGTTATGTAGGTCTTTCTTTATCTTGGTCTTAACCATCCAACCGAAAATTATAAAGATGAGATATAAAAAGTAAAAACATATTAATATGCTGAGCTGTAAAAGGTTCAAATCAACCACTTCTGACATTGCCAGTCATATGGATAACCCATTACTATTATGGAGTACTGGACTAGATTGGATTATTTTGCTGAATTAATGCACCTACAATATTTAAATAGCAATGGAATACCCATCTCTGACAAAACTAAACAAAAAAGGGGATACAAATGAAGGACCATTTTGTATCTGCATACACAAAATAGTTAAGATAGATATACAGCTGTTTTCTCTTAATTCAGTGCGAAGAAAGATTTGTACTAATAGTGTTAGGATAGGATATCATTTCTTCATCTTGTACTATGAATAACCACTATGAAGGCAACAATATGCAATATATTAATTATTGAAACTGTCCTACTAATTGGTTTTGAAACTGTCTTATTGCTATTTGTTTCTCAATAATTTATTTTCTCAATAAAATTAATATTAAAAAATGCTAAACTTTATACATTGAATTTTAGATCTTTATATATTGAATTTTAGAACTTTAGATCCATAATTGAACCTAACTATATTTTAAAATGCATACTTCTTTCTACTTCATTTTAGAATCCAACTTTGATGTTTCACAAGTACTGAATTTCTAAATTTTTTGCTTACATTCTTTCGGAAGAAGTAGACATTTAGCCAACTGCATCATCCCTAACGGTTGGTTGTACTGATAGGCATTCTGCTTTCTCCCACCATTTCTCCAAGGTGGTCTGCTCTGTGGCCATTATAGGTCTGTAGAAATGGTACACCTTTTCTAAACCTTTATTTTTATGAGTACATGATTGCAGCAAGTGAACTTTGCATTCATTTTAGAGAGTAGGTGCATGTACATCACACAGCTCTAATCCCCTTCACCTCCCTGCCATCTTCCTCTTTCCTTTTCTAAATTCCCCTTCCCCACTGTCATTCTTACTGTAGTATTACTTTTAGCTCATAATTATGACATAATGTTCACATTCACTGTGGGTATTTGGTACAGGTAAGTGACATCTCAAATATTTACTTCCCCTTCCCTTGGTCCCCTCTCTCACCCTCATTCTCCTGGACTCCTCCCATTTGCAAAAGATCTACCTCCTTGTTTTCTTCTATCAATTCAATAAGAATTGTTTTGATTTTTATTTATACTTTGGATTACTCAAGTGAGAAATAATATACGGTATTTAAGATTGTGCGTCTGATTTATTCAATTTAACATTATATTTTCCAAATGTATCCATTTTCCTACAAGTCTCTGGGATATCTGGAGTGTTCTACCCTGTTACAACAGAGCACACATTCTTCTCTTCAGCACATGGAACATTCTCCAGAATAGATCACATACTTCCACAAACCAGCTTAAATAAATATAAAAGAATCAAAGTAACTCTGTGTTTACTATTGGAACACTGAGCAACAAAAATAGAAATCAAGCACCCCCCAAAAAAAAACCACAGAAAATTTAGAAACACCCAGAAACTCAATAACACACTCCTGAATACTCAGTGGGTCACAGAAGAAAGCAAAGAAGATGTTAAACAATTTCCAGAAGCAAATGACAATACCTACATGACACATGGGAGTCAATGAGGCACAAGGAAAGCAGTCCTAAGAGCGAGGCTCATTGAATGTTCCTCCTTTACACCAGTGGAAATCCTTTAAAAAGGTAGACTAATCACTCTTTCCCAAACCACTAATATAGAAATACACACATGTTCTTTGATACAGAGAGATTTTAGAGCCACATTTGTCTACATTTAAATTTGTTTTCCTCCCCTAAGCAGCTGCTTAGAGCTTAGACTTTAGGCAAGCTGCCAAAGCTTTCCAAGCCCTGGCCTCCTCCTGTGCAGAACAGTAAGAGCAGTGCTTGTCTCAGGCCCCTGAAGCCAGGACAGAGCAACAAGGCACAGGAAGAACTCAGCTCAGAGCTCAGCACATGGCTATGGCTGTATTTCCTGAGCACTTTCTACTTGGGAGCAAAGAGTACTGGCTCAGCCCCCTGCTTGTAGCTCTCTTACTTGTGATACCTGGTGCACTTTAGCTTCCGTGGACTTCAATTGTGCATCAGTAAGTTGGGAGTAGCGATAATACCTACTTTACAGAGTGGTAGGAATTAAGTCATATAAAACAGTTGAAATATCTAATTAGCTACATGCCTGGAATTTTGCAAATTCTCGTGTAATATAATCCCTAGTTTGGAATCACAAGTCAAAATCTCTGGTTTCCCCCCTGCAATCTCATGGTGAAACAAAAATCCATTCACCCATTCAACATGCCGTTATTGACATCCAGTATGGGATTATTGTCACTGACTTCCCAACAAGTTTTTTTTTTTTTTTCTTTCCAAAGCAAATTACATTTTAGAGGGAGAAGACAGGTAATGCACATGTGCAAAACATAACCTTAGATCATAAATTCCAGGATGCCAACACAATAAAGTGAGATGACTGGCTAAGAAGGTGGGTGGCCCCATGCCCCTCTCCAAGCAGGTGGCAGGTTGAGCGATGAGACAGAATTGCCCAAGCAAAAATCAAAAGGGCAGCAGCCCAGATTCTAACATGGAAAGAAGCCTGCCCCATGGGGAAGTACAAAAGCGGCCGGTGGGACTGGAACATGGAGGAAGTAGGAAAGGGACGAAGGTAGGAAGTTGCGGGGGCCAAACCACACAGGTATTTACTGCAAAGATTTTGGATTCAGAAAAATCAAGGCGTTGTTTACTTCTGGTTTGTCTAATTTTGAAAAATTGCAAGAATTTACTTCTACGGAGTAATCAACTTGCAATTCTTAGCTTTATTTCTAGCTCCTAGAATAGAAGAATACAAATTATGATGAATACAGAGGAAAAATTCAGATACACCAAAGCTTCCTCAGAGTGAATACAGGACAGACAACTTAAGAACAGCTGAACAAACAGTTGTCCAAGATGAGACTGGATTTCCGTTTTCTCTGTCCCTCAAAACAGCAGCACAGGGCCCTGAGCTTCATTACTGCTGAGCAGCTGAGGAAACTGAGGTTCAGAGGCAGCGCTGGTGAACACGCCGGTGCTCTGCGCCCAACGTGGCTTCCTCACAAAGCAGTTTCACATGCCACATCCTGGCCTACTTGAAATGCAGTGAGAAAGGCAACACAAAAGAATTGCTTTCATATAAACGAAGCATATTTGCATTTCCATTTTAAACTGAAATAGCATAGCCTTAGTCTATCAAAATTCTTTAAAACTGCAAAGGTTTTACCTATTAAATAAAAATGTCTTATATTTTCAGAGCAGGCTTGATAAACTATTACCGTACGCTGATTTTCTCTAAGTATCTCTACCTATTGGTATCTATTCTTCAACGCATAGGTTTGTATTATCATGACTTTCATTTCTCACAACCCAAAGACATGAGAATAATGAAAAAAATAAATGACTAAACATAGTATCTGAGAGCTGTTTTACGTCTGGAATCATTTCCCAGATACTTGGAGCCAAAAACTGTCTGCCGAGACTTTGCTGAGTAGGCTCTGACTGCAGCCTTTGTTACAGAACAAGGGTACGGCAGAGCTAAGCTATTGCTCCAGAGGAGGAAAAAGTGTTTAGTACAAGTGAAACTATACCAGTCAGGTTCTCTTCTCATGCCATCACTCTGATTTCGTCACAACACTCCTATTTCTTCACATGGAGGCAGGGTTTTATCCTTGCTGATTCATTTTTAGGTATTGTGTAAGGAACACCAGTATTTACAACCTTGGTGTGATCTCTTTAAATCTCTTAGTCTACCATTTCTTTAGCAGCTTTGGGCACCGATAACTTTTTATCAGTGATAAAGCCAAATTACCCTTCCTAAGATAATTCACAAAACTGTACCTAGACAAATTTCTCTCTGGCTGAAGTATCCCGAAGGAATCTGAGACTCGTGTGACAGTAAAGAATGGCTGCCTGCAGACTCAGAATATGGCTGTAGTGATTCAGCTTCTGTGACTTAAACGATTTCATTCATTGACACTAAGAGAAAAAGTCCCACATGTACATTAGGGAATATGTGTCCACACTCTTCAAACTAAAGAGTAGTTCAGAATATTCCTCCCTAACCAGAGCTTATTACCTTCATCTTGCCCAGTAGGACTCACCTATTGTGCTGGTCCTCCCTGTGTTTCATAAATCATATGAATTCTGTTTTTGGGAAAATGTTTGAATTCTTGTTAGAGATTGCAGACTGCTTCTTTGGCTGGCACATTTACAAAGATAGAGCAGGAATGGGCAACTGAGAGGCATTGGAGAGAATGGCAGGTAACCAGATTTATAGATGAAGGAAATGCCACCTGAGACTTTGGTCCACTATGGTGCAAAGAAGGGATGTGACTCACGGCACTTGATTTGGAAGCATGGCAATTTCTCCAGCAGGAGCCCTGGTAGTCATTTCAGCCCACTCGTGGCATTGCGCACTTAGAGGAAAATGTGCAGGGTCGATGGTGGCCTCAAGATGCAGCATCTCGTTGGCACTATAACCCTTTTGAGGTAAAGTGACCTACAGTATCTTTATAAATATTTCCCAAAACCTGTGTTTGGCGGGTAGTAGATAGTATTTTGTGGAATAGAACCAACATGGCTAGCTATGAGCTATATTGAGCACCTTTCTTAGTAAATCAGATAAAAGTTTTGGGTTATAAAAGTTATCGGTGGAATGAGATGACCCAGGGCCGCGGGATTCTGAACAGAGCCAGAGCGCAGGCCTGGTGAGCGAGTGAGACGACTGAGGGCGGAGGGATCCTGAACAGACCCAGAGCGCAGGCCCGGCCAGTGAGTGAGACGACCTGGGGCCCTCCAGATCCTGAATAGAACCAAAGCGCAGGCCCGGCAAGTAAGCGAGACGACCTGGGGCCGCGGGATCCTGAACAGACCCAGAGTGCAGGCCCAGCGAGTGAGTGAGACGACCGAGGCCGCAGGATCCTGAACAGACCCAGAGCGCAGGCCCGGCGAGTGAGTGAGACGACCCGGGCCGGCCGATCCTCATTCGACCCAGGTTGCAGGCCCAGCAGGGAACCCTTCAGCAGAACTCTCTGCAAAGAGGCTAGAGGCAAGAC
>NW_004524658.1:8072451-8121641 GCF_000260255.1 Octodon degus | reverse complement strand
AAAAAAAAAAAAAGTTATCGGTGTCCAAAGCTGCTAAAGAAATAGTAGACTAAGAGATTTAAAGAGATCACAGCAAGGTTGTAAATACTGGTGTTTCTTACACAATACCTAAAAATGAATCAGCAAGGATAAAACCAACTTCAGTTGCCAGTGAAACAAATGAAACAGATAATTTAAGGGAAACAGCTTTACTAAGTCCAACATGCCTATCAACACTCACATTCACACCTTCCTGCAAGTACCACTTATCTTGCAGTAAGACACTTTAATGACAATCTTTAATAGGTCTGGCATCCCTTGTAAAAGGAATAAAAAGCAGAGTGGAAATTCAAAGCTAGTGCTGAAATGTGCTAAAAAAGACTAGAATAGATGAAATTGTTCTTCCCAAAGAGGAAAATTTCCAGAAAACTGTATCATCCACAAGTGTTGTGCTTCTTGCTTCTAGCCATCAAGTCAGATTAGCAAATAGCCAAGTCGGTTCCTATTAAATTTAGGAAGAGTGTGAGTTGTCTGCTGAGACCATATTTAGCTCCATTTCTTACAGAACTGAGGATCCTAACTTCCTTTGCCATTGACGGCCAGCTCCCAGGGCATCTGTTTCTACCTTCCCAGATAGGTTCACTCTACTTGTATTACATGAAGGATTCAGGTTGTGTATATCTTGAAAGCAGTATGATTATAACTCACCCATTTACCCCAAGTATTTTATTGAGCACTTAAAATGCAACAGTAAATGAGAAAGAGCAAGTCTCTGTGCTCTCATAAATTATTGAACCAAAAAGACAATACAGTGTTATCTCGGTTCATGGACGTCACTCCTTACACATTTCGCATCACAGATTCTATTATAGAATGTAGATGTTTGCAACTTGGTTGCAATCAGAATCATGGAATGCATTCTGCCACCAAAATCATGGAAATAATTAAGTTCATGATCCAAGGTAGCACTGTATGAGCCACCAATAAGATGTAACTGATAAGATTGAATACAATCATCTTTGAGAGGACAAAAAACAATGCACTTGAAATTCAGAAAGACCTATAATAAAATGTGTATTAAACTTTACTAACTAGGTAACCACAGATAGGAGATATCATCCCCAATTATCAATAATAAAAGAGTTAGAGTTATATAGAAAACTTGTGTGGATTAAAAACAAAGCATTTTTTAACCTCGAAGCCATTTAAGAAACTTCAGGTGACAAATTCTCCCTCTTTTCCTTCCCTCTGCCTTCTTTAGACACAATTAGCAAGAGACTAGAGATCAGATCAAAGACTATCACTGTCTAACTCTATTTCACAGTAACTGGAACAAATCTGATAATGATGTTGAGTTCTATGCATTAATTTCTCAAGAGATTCAGAAATTCTCCTTCTAATGCTGTAGGAAGCTGAAATAAGTGACCACCAACATTGCTTTATTTGCAATAGGTAATGATTTTTATGGAAGGAGATTAATGAAGAATTGCTGTTATATCAAGTTGTAATAGAATATTTATGTCATACATGTAATACAGCATTTCTGTAATGTTTAAGATTCCTATGCACTGGCTCAAATAAAACAAACAAAAACTCCCATCAAGCATAGGATCAAAATCTCATAGAAGTAAAAATCTCATCTTTAAACACAAGCTGAACATTTTGCAATGTCAAAGGTGTAAGTTCTTTTGTATTGCATGTAACCTAATCAAGGGTAGTATGAAAAATAGCACTAATATTAAAATAATTTTCTAATGCAAATCAATTTTAAATTGAATTATAAATTAATACAAGGCTGATAAGTATGTAATTTGGGTGGAGAAATAATCTAGTCAGTTTTAAAGACATCTTTTAAAATAGGGTTCAATTTTTTTTACTGAAAAAGGGTTCTAAAGTAATAACTTTTCTCCTGCATTTTTATCAAAGACTTAAATTTTCACCTACTTTGATAAAGCTTTTGTGGCACCAGGGAGTAAAGCAAGAACCACAGGGACTAGATGGAAATCTTGCAACTTTAGAAATTAGAAACTAAATTCCCTTAAAAAAAGAATCAAGAATGTTTTATTGTGTTTGATTGAATTATTTGGGCAAATATCAGTAATCTGTGCTAGTCAGCTCTCTGACACTATAAAACCTGTGCTGACCAACTTTTGTAGAGAAAGGACTTACTTGGCTGTTTGTTTTGAAGATCTCAGTTCACAGTTAATGGGCTCCGTGGTTTGGGCTTGTAGCTGGTCGACACAGTGTGACCGGAGAATGTCAAGGAGTAAAACTGAACAGTGTTCACCTCACGGCCAGGAAGCAGAATAGAGGAGCAGTGAGGGAACTGGGTCCCATTATCCCTATGAGAGCCGAGCCTAATGACCTAACAGACTTCCATAGGCTCCGCCTCCTAGCAGCACACCCTGTGAACCAACCCTGTAAGAAATGGGTATGTGGGAACATGTAAGATCCAAACCATAGCAGAAGGTGATAAAAATGTGTTACTTAAATGTGAAATTTCCTTTATACAAATGAAATTAATTTTACCCTGTTTACTTCCAGGAATGGTGCTTATGAGGCTTGTGCCAAGTAACTTAGGCAGAAAGCTCTCAGGATACTGCGTAAAACCTATCTCAGATGAGACTAGCAAAGATACTGATCGGCTCAAGGGTTGTTCTCCACTGTGTGTTAGCTTTTGCCCTGTATTTCCTAGAAGCCAAAGAGGACACAGTGCAATTTATTAATTCCCCTTTTCTCAGAAAATGACAGTCTTCTGAGATCCTTAAGTCAGTGAGTCCTCTGAGTTACCATACAGAGGGCACCAAGTGACGCATGCATCATCCTTGAGATTTGTTTCGAAGTGCTCCTGATGCATCCATCATTTGGTCATTTCTTTTAAAAAGTCACGGGTCAGGGTCAGCCAGAGAGCTCAGCGGACTGAAGGGCCTGCTTGGGCAGACGCAGTGGCCAGGATCTGATCACCAGCATGCTGTGCCTGCCCCGCCCCAGGGCGCGCTGAGACAGCAGTTGAGACTGGGCGTGGTGGCGCGCACCTGTAATCCGAGCACTTGGAAGGCTGAAAACAGGAGACTCCCTAGGAGTCTGATCTGTGTAGTGAGACTCTGTAGACCCTGTACTAAATGTGCTAAAAAAATAATAAAATAAATAATAAAATAAATAATAATAAATAAAATAAATAATAATAAAATAAATAAATAATAAAATAAATAAAATAAAAAGTCAAGGGCCAACTGAAAGGCAATTCTATATAGATACTTCTGTTATGGAGGTAAATGAAAGATTTTCCTTCTCCATTGGAAAGGAGCGCCTGTGAACTTCGCAGAAAGACTTGGTGGGACAGAAGTTGTGTGGGACAACTGCACACATACTGGTGTTTTGTGTGATTAATGGACAGTGCTGCTGAGAGCTTTGCGTGGATGTCAACCAGGCAACAACATAGGTTGGGCACAGAGAACATGGCCTTTTATGTCCCATATCCTTGTTTGATTTACTGAATTCATTTCTTTTAATAACCACTCAAAGCTCTCAAAAGAATCTGAGGCTCGAATGGCCAACAGCTGGCAAAGGATCCATTACTCCACGCTTGCTGAATGGAGGAACACATGTGCCAAGGGTGAGCTTTCTAATTCCTTGGTATTCAGAACTAAAGTGAGAAAATTCAGCATTCTGAGCCCGTCCATATGTAAGGTGATAGCTAGCATTTTTTTACTGTTTTATCTTCACTAATGTAGAAAAATGACTGTAAAAATAAAATATCCACACAGATGTTTCTCATTTTAATCTTTCTGTGTATATACAGACAGAATTTACCAAAGCAGAAGCCATAGATGATAAATTCATTTACATGCATATGAGTATGTGTGTATATGTATGTATGCCTGCATAAATTTGTGCTTATTCATATTTACATGTGTATACAGGCATCTTCTTGAATGAATGAATTGTTCAAGTGCTTGCTTAATCCATCATGTATCTATAACTTTGGCCAACAGAGACTGGGTTACCAATCATCTTGGCTGTTTTCAGAAACCAGTTATTTTTCAATTGAGACATCTTCAAGAGCACAACTGTTACTACATGTTTGTCCTTTCTTCTGTCCTAGGGTGTTATGTCACCGGTCATTGTTTATAGAGCCCCCACTACTCAGTTCTATTCTCAATTCTCCATCCAAAAAATGCGCTACACAAGAAAAGAACATGTTTGCAGATATCATTTTGAAACAGAAGGACATTTAAAACCAACAATAAACTGCATGCTATGGCAAAAGAACATTGCTGACTTTTGCATCGTCACAAAACCCAGAACAGATTATTTAAAAACTCTCTGGGAGCTGACAAGCTTATAAAAGCAGTCCTAAGGAAAAAAACCAAAAAACCAAAAAACAACTGCATCCTGCATATATAACAAAGTTACAGCGTGTCACTTGCCAATAAATTGTCACTATTACTACTAGGAGCAGAAGGAAATGTACATATACAAAAATATATATGTGCATAATTTCATATTCCCAGAGGAAACTGAAAAATTATGTGCATTAAATAGTGCTTAATTGCAGCACAAAAATGGCATCTAATGGTTCATGATGTGGTTCAGAGTCCCATAAGGGGAAAGCTAAGGGAGAGCATTGCCTGGTGTAATGGGGGAATTAGCCTTTGAAGGCATCCAGGCCAAGATGCAAAGTCTGGCCCTGCCGCTGCCTGGGGCTGTACCCATAGCCAATCACTCACTTGCTCTGAGACATGGTTTTCTCTGTCTCAATTTTGTGGAGAACTAGGGATTAAAGAGAATGAAAGGTAAGTAGCTGTCCATTGCCATTTTTGCCTAATTATCAAATCCACATTTTTGCCAAATTATCAAATCCATTAGAAAGATAACATTTGGGCCAGGGAGATGGTTCAGTAGGTTAAGTGCTTCCCTGGCAAGCACAAGGGCCCAAGTTCAATCCTTGGTTCCACAAAAAAAAAAAATAAATAAAAAATAAAGAAAGAAAGAAAGAAAGAAAGAAAGAAAGAAAGAAAGAAAGAAAGAAAGATAACATTGAGACACACTGTTTCTCTATGGATACCATAACAGCCTGTTTCATTAAGGTCATTGAGTGTTTGACAAGATTGCATGATGAAGTCCAGTATGGGTATTTTCAGCTCTCAAATTCTATGGCTATCTGCACATACATAAAATTAGGCATATGGCCAGGTATATAGCTCAGGGGCATAAGCACCTGCCTGGCGTGCCCAATGTTCTGTGTTCAATTCTCACACCCCACCCAAAAAAATAGTAGGTATAAAATTCCTTTGAAGACCAGTTTTAAGGAAACTATTCTAGAATATATGGAGAACAATATTAGGTCTCACTGCAGTATGTTCTTTTATTGGTTTCTGATGAATCCTTGTTTGTAGATGAACAGCAGGCAGCAGTTTTCACAGCATTTGCTCTAAGCAGCAGCACGCTATGTTCTTTCACATGTACACTTTATCACTGTTTTAGGTATGTGTCATGCTCTCCATGTAGCTTGGAAGGCCCAATTCATATATTTCTCATTCACCAAATCTTCTCATAGCTACTTCGGCCCAGGAGTTGGTGTCTAGCCTGAACAAAGTTTGGAGTCTGTGGACACCCAGTTGTCTGTCCTTCTTTACAGCACTGGGTTGAGAAAAGCAAGTCCTACTCCATGACTGGAGACAGGTTGAAGATTTCTTAATTAAACACAAGTTTTAAAGAGATTTTTCTTTGTCTATACCAATAAAATTGCTATTCTTGTTTTGATTTCTTATCAAAAGATCAGTCTTTTAATACTCTAATATAAAGTTACACGTGCGGAGACTGTGAGAACTTCATTTTCAGTAGCTGGGGGTCTGCCTAACAAGGACCTGTACGTTCACATGTGGTTCAACACACACTGTTCGGGTCTTAAACACACTACTGCAACATGGTCTCCCAAGCTACCCCAGGCTGGGGGGTGGGAAACCACTTTGCAGTTCTTCCTTTGCCCTCCACACCCATCCTTCATCCCTTCTGACCCTTCCTGTGCTGGCAGGTAAGCTGGAAAGACCTCTCCCATAGTTTCCTACAGACCTACAGATTGCTTTAGCCAATAGAAGGTGCTCACAAATTACAAGATGAGCAGACAGTGAAACTGTATATTTATTCCCATCTACCCTTCAGTCATGCCCCTCACCTTTCAGTAGATGACATGCCACAGGTACCACCTCCCAGATGCTAATAGCCATTGTCTCCCTGGTCCTTTAGGCTTAGAGCAGTGGTAGTCCCCCTATGGCATGCGTGCCACAGTGGCCTATTATCACTGAAAACTCTAAAAGTTCTGCCATCAGTGGCCTAGGGTACGGTGACAGCGGCTCTTCTCCACTGCTGACTTTACAGCCCTTTGGGAACTCCCTCAAATAACACCAATTTGATTATGCCACCTGGTTGCGCCAGAAGCCCAATTCAGCCCTGAATCCAGTCTTTAACATTATCAAAAGAGTCACTCTGGACCCAAACATTATGGCTCTTTGTGATAACAGAGCTATTACAGGAACAGCTGCAGTGCATAAACAGTTGCCTCTTTACTAGTAAAGTGAAGAGCCATTCTTATGTTCTCTTAGGCTACAGCAAACCAACAACTGCATTTATGCAACAAATTAAGCAGATAAGAAGGAAGACTTCAGCAAGAAAATTAGAATACGACTGTGCACTATATCAGAAGGAAAATCTATATTATAATCTCATGCAAATATCCCAACCCCACCAAAATTTAGCTTTTTCTACTAGCACCATCCCTGAAACACACCATTAAATAAGCAGTGATGGGCAAGAATCTTAAACTTCAATAAAGAGCTGGGAAAAACAAACACATATTGTTATGAACATAACTCTAAAACCCATGGAGCGCCAGGATATTCAGGGCTGGATCCTCTTGCTGCAATACCGTACCTATACATGTCTGCACAGAGGTATGAGTTTATGTGAATAGGAAGCCTTGAGTATCTGAAATTTCCAGTTAATGGAATAATGCTTTGTCCTACAGTTTCTTTGCTTTTAAGGTCTGTATCTTGAGCAACAACACTAGACAGTTTTACTTGACAATGGGCTTCTCAGTTAAATCCAGCAGCTTCTCCAACAATGCTGCCCAGCTGCTCTTCTGGATACCTCTCACCTTCCACAGCCCCTGACTTCCCTCCAACAGTGTTCTCAGCCTCATGGGCCCAAGGAAGCCCTCACCTCACCTTCCAGATTTACTCTTACCCACCTTTCTTAATCAAGTTTCTCCACTCCTCCTCCTCTTCTACTCCTTGTTTTTCTCACTCAAGGGCATCTCAAGAGAAAAAATACAAAGTTAAAAAAAAAAAAAAGTTCAGCTTGAAATGCGCATTGGCGATCTCATCCATATTCTGCACCAATTTCCAGACCATAAAACTCATTGGCAGACAAAGTGTTCTTTGATAATGTCTAAAACAGCCCCTTTTACCTTGGGCTTAAAACAAAGCACACCTCAAAGGTAGTTTTACAAAGAACAATATATAAGAACAGAGGCCAAGAAAGGAGTTCCTCTCTTTTTATTCCTTTTTTTGTGAATGGAAGCAAAGATTCTCCTCATGATAAGCGCCTGAGAGAAGGGGCTGGCTGTGGATCAGGTGAGGGACTCATCTGAGAAGTAAGAGGATCGCAGGTGCGCCCGTGACCTTGCTCGTCAGCTGTTGAGTGCTAGATACAGAGGGAACTGCCATGGCTGCCACGCTCTCAGCAATGATGGCAAATGACTTCCAACCCACGGAGCCACAGTTCTGTTTTCTACCATAGGTAATGATCAGTGCAGCAGCGAGTGCTACGCCTGCACTTCAGAGTCCCCGAGGCCACACGGCTGCCCATTACATTTTATACTTGGTAAATGATCGTGGAATAAATCTTGAATAAGGCAACTTCGCTGGCTCACTTGGTTTGCAAAGCCCACCCCCCTTCCTCCGAAGCAGACCAGCTCCCATTTACCCTTTACTGTTGGGGCTTGGACAGGCACTTTTTTCAATCTGAAGGCTGTGAAGCCTCAAATTAGCACGTTCACCTTACCCTATGATTCATCTTCAAAGAACTTTCCCATCCGAAGCTAATTAACCCTCCCCACACGGCTGTGAGGTAAGTGCAGTGCAATCATCTCCAGGGAGTAAGAGGAAATTGAGGAGGACGGGGAGGGTACACGTGGTGCCAAAGGTTATTACGGGCATCCGCAGGGGGCATGAAGTCATCAAACGCAATTCCAGGTGTGGTTTCTACAGCCATTCTGAAGTCCAGGTCTATTTACAATGTGTTGTCTATCTTATCACTCACTGGCCTTTACTAAAGACGCAGGCAGAATATAGGATTAGAAGCCTTTCAAAGAAAACAAAGTAAGATTTGCCCCTGCTGATCACTTTGGATATCTTTCTCGCAGTAACCAGCATCAAAAGTTAACTCTCCGAGATCTTCTCCAGTAAAGGTGTATTATTAGATAGATACAGTACTGTCCTCTAGAGAAAGGGCTAGGAATAATACACCTCCCTCATTCTCCCTGGGAAGCACACAGTGAGGTTTACTCTTGTGTCATCAAAAGCACAAGCCGGTACAGAGGCAATCTTGGGACTCAAGGTCACTACATGTCCAGACCTGTGAGCTGCTCAGAGACGAATATGATGACCTGGCCTCCTTGACACACACGACCAGCCCTCTACCACTTTGCAGAACATTTCCTCTCTTTGATTGGTTTCCTATGGTAGGACAAACAAGTATTTCGCTTTCCCACTGCAGACCTTTCTCAATGTGCTGCCTGAGAAGCAAGATTGACAATTTCGAGACAAAAGTAACCTTCAACCACAAAGGTCATGCCCTTTTCCTTAATTGGTTCCTCTTCCTTCTCCTACCTTCTCCAACTATTAGGCTTTGACTGTTAAGATTTACTTTCCTATACTATGCTATGCAGTATGCTATTTTCCTTGGGGACCACATACAGTATTACACATTCAACCACCACTTTTGTTATCAGTTTCCAAATCACCAGGTCTCTCCCTGATCTGGGAGGGCTGGAATTAAAATATAGCTTTCTGCTATCTTCATAGAGCATGAGTTGAGTAGATAACATGCTATTTCATTCAAGGTGTGACTAGTCATCACAGACATTAAAATACTCTACAGTACAACAGTTCAAACAGTAAAGTACCAGCCTATATGAGTAGATAGACCAAAATAAGAAGTCCAGAAATTGATAGAAATACATATAGGAATTTGTTACATGGTAGAAGTGACTTCCCAAACCAGTAAGGTAGGGATAGATTGTAAAAAGTTAAGTTTTTTTCTTGACACCCAGGTGGTCAAGAAAAAGATAAGGTTGGATGTAGTCTAGTGGCTCAGAAAACCCAAACAGCAGATACTACAAAATAGTATTTCTGTTTGGCTTTAAAATACACCATTTGGTAGTGGATGTAGGGATCTGCAACAGTTCATCATCCTCATTATATTTTGCTAATTCTATTGGTAAAAGTCCCAGAAATCTTTGCAAGAACAAGTCAGAGTTTATGTGAAATAAAAGAAGATTAAGAACACAGACAAGGGAGGTGGGGAGATAGTTCAGCGGTCTGAGAGCCTGCCTGGCAAGCACAAGGACCCGGGTTCAATCCCCACTACCGCATGCTATGCCAGCCATGGTGGCACACGCCTGTAATCCCAGCTCCCGGGAGCTGCAAGTCCGAGTTGTGTAACAAGATCCTGTACCAAATGAATAAATAAGTTCATTAATTTATTAAAAAAAGAAAATAACACAGATGTAGAAGGAAAACAACCAGGAAACACTGTGTTCTTTTGCAATAGAAGGCCTATATCCATTCCAGGGTGTTGTGATTTGTCAGCTATTAGCAGCGCTTCTGTCTTGTACTCATTAGGCTAATAGGTACCAATTTTTTTGTCCCCAAGGTCCATCTCTCTCTTTTCTGCACTCCAAACCCCAGATTTTGTTTTAGAAGGACTTACTTAAGCTTGTTTTAAAAGAGTAAAATGTATTTATTGGGGAAAAGAAAGCTTCTGTCTGAGACAGACAGAAGGGGGACCCAAGCGGGTTGTCCCTGGGACCTAAGCTTTATATAAAAGATAATAGCTACCCACTTTTAAGGTTAGAAATGTATAATTGCCATGAAAAATGTCTGATCATACAAGATAATGAAATCATTGCACTAAATTATTTGGACAAATGCAAAAAAATGATTTTATGCATTCATTGGCTCATCCTGGGTTTTTGTTTTGGCACATACTGTTTTAAGCCTCTAAATAGCCAATTTACTTTAGACTCTTTGAAATACTAGAAAGGGCTTCACAACTACTGTTGAGTATATCTGAGGCTCTGAGATCCAAGATTTCAGGCTTTTGAGAAAATAAGAAGTGGAAGCTTAAGCAGCACTACCCGCGGCCCTGGAATAAAACTTTTCTAGGTGACATCCAAGACACCACGTGGCACTCCAGCCCTCCACCAAAGGCAAGTGTGCCGTGCTGCCAGAACACGTATCCTATGGGCAAAGTTCTTGTTATCTGTCTTAGCGAGCAACTAAATACTTCTTTATGACTAGGTTTCTTTGTGTTTCAGTTTTCTTACGTGTAAAATCAATTTTTTAAGTGGTTTGTTTGTTTGTTTGTTTGTTTGTTGTATTTGTGGAACCAGGGATTGAACTCAGGCTCTTGCACTTGCCAAGAAAGTGCTTATTCTACTGAGCCATCTCCCTGGCCCCACTGTAAAATTAATTTTTAAATGTTAATTCATAACATTCATTAGACAATTTAATGAACCTCTGGTGCCTCAGTTTCTTCCTTGTAAATATGATGTAATAAGAAAAAACAATGAACTCTATGTATTTTGTTTCAAGCCTGGGAGACAGGAAAAACTCAAAAAATATTAACTACTGCATGCAACTTCTTGGAAATGAGTATGGTTAGAATCATGTCTCAGGATGGCTCCTACCAGGGCTACCTCCTGAAAAGTTACGAAATACATCCTCTGTCACCATTTTCCTTAGGCTAATTAGCTGGGCTACAAATGGAAATTTCTTATTTTCCTAACTTCAACCCTAGTAGTGTTGAGTGATTTACATAATCCTTCAGCTAGGAGGTCCCAGAATTGCATTCCTTTCTCTGGCAAATTTGTACCATCTTCCCCCAAAGGCAGTATTTGTTCATCGTCTCTTGTCTGCATAATGACTCAGGCTTGGGGTAGGCAGACAATGTCATTCCCTTTTCCTATCCTCAGAACAAAGGCTTGGAATATGGACAGCAGAGAAATACAAGGTGCAACTCGTAGATAAAGGCTGAACCAACCAGCCCACAGCTGGACAAAAGAATTTGGAAGAGATCAAGGCTGGGATTTATTTTCTAATGAAGAAACAGTGACTCCAGTTAGATTCCAGAATCCGGCACCTCTGAGACACTATTTTCTGTCACAAGGGGGATATTAAACTCAAGCTATAGAAGTAAATAAGAGGAAACAATGATTACAATGAGCAGCTGCTATGTGTGCTTGCCTCCCATCTACTGCGTATCTACTGCACTGGATGAGTTAGTGAACCTCCTTGCCTCAGTTTCCTCAATTTTTTTTTATATATTTAATACAGGGTCTCAATTTGCATGTTGGACTCATAGTGAACCTCCTGTTTTCAGGCTCTCCAGCACTGGGATTATTGGCATGTGCCACCACACCTGGTCTTCCTCATTGTTAATATGACATAACAGTAAAAAATAATGAACCTTATCTAAAAAAATATAATAGCAAAAGGATTGTCCACACTGTCCCAAGAAGAGACTATTTAGAACAATACAGAAAGGCCAGGGAGATAGCTCAACCGCATAAGTGCCTGTCTGGCAAGTACAAGGTTCTAAGTTTGATCTGTACCGAAACGATAAATAAATAAATAAAATATTTAGAATAGTACAGAAGCATTCCTCAAATCATCTGACCTTAGAGGAAAAAATGGAAACAAACCCTCTGCTCCTGATGGGAAATAAGAGAACTGATATTTTTTTCTGCTAAAAATTTGAAAAAAAAAAATGCCTTTGCCACACTCAATTTTTCACTCGTTATTTCTTGCCTTTATATGAAATGCATATTTTCATTAATTTCATAAAATAGTTCAAATTATACAGTGTACATGCATGAGTTATTTAGACATACAAATACTATTTAGGAAGCACCCACTATGTGCTAGGCACTGTTTTGTTTGCTGCTGTAGCTTTAGCTCCTAAATTAAAGTGCCATACCCGGGTGACTCTTAGCACTCAGTGTTTTGCTAAATCATTTCTTCCACTACACCCTCATACAGAGCACTTCTTTTAAGTTAGCTTTTATCAAACATCAAGCACCTAACACCATTGATTCATAAAATTCTTGCAATACTGCCACAGAGAGATGTAAACTGTTATCACTCCCATGTCACAGGTGAAGAATCTGAAGTTCAAAAAGGAGATAAGTAACCTACAGATACACAGCTAGCGAATCAAGGAAAAATTTTAAATTCAGTTCTAATTGCAATCTCATTCATTTTATTCCTCTCACAATACTGCCTTGAAAACTTTTTAAACACAGTTTGCTATGCCAGACATAACAGAGTTGTAACAGTCTGTTCTGCATTTTTTTTTTTTTTTTTGGTTTATTTTACTGTGTTTCTTCTTCTGCACAATGCAAGATCTGAGAATCTAGACAATGATAATTTAAAAACATGCAGCCAGGGCACAGCAGGCTAGGAAACGCCAGCCGCTGGAACCAAAATATTTAAGCATATACAATACACTGCATTTAGTACATTATTCAAATTCTGGGCTTATATGAAAAGGGTTCCGAGACTTGCCAGCTGCTTTTTCTTTTGTGATCTCAATGATTCATACCCAACCAGGCCTCAAAAGACCTGTTTTCCAAATCAACTTCCTTATACTTACACTTGGTCACTGACAGCATTTACCTGCTAGTCCAGCCCCAAACTGACTAGGGGGGAGAATCACTTTAAATTCCCTTTCCCCAACTGCTTGCTTTTACTTTCCCAAAACCTTATATTTTTATTCTCTCTAAAGCTTTTGGAGTAAAAACCATAGTTCAGTGAACTGAGCATGATTAAGCAAATTCTGAGCAGGCTCATGGAGTCACTCTAATTGCTGTAAAGAGGGATATAGTCCCAGTTTACGAGGGGCCCAACAGCCTAGAGCTGGGGCTTCCAATGCCTGAGTAATGTGCCGGCAAATGGCAATCACTGCTGCTGCCTTACCAGTCTAATGTAAGCTTGTTGTAGTTTGAGGCTTCAGACCCTCATTATTCTCCTTGATGATTTCATTAATGGGTCCACCGACAAAAGTCTTGCATTTAATTCCTGAATGTCCCAGAAGCCCATGCTGCAGTTCCAGGGCACTGAGCCAGAGCCTTCCATGGGAAGAGAATATGTGTGCAAGAAAAGATGCCTGCTGCCCCGTGAAACCATATTCAAGTCCCTCATGCCAGAAGCTCCTCAACCCCAGCACCGGGCCATGTATAAACAGAGGCCCCCTGTTTGCTGAACACTGCAGAATGAACAAAGGAGGGGTGACAGCAAGTCATATTTTCTTTTAAGGAACACTTTACAGGACAACGGATTAAATTTACAAAAATGATTGAATGTCATACAGGCATAGTGCATGCAACACCTAAATGGAAGGTGGGGCCTGTGAATATGCTAGGCCTCATCGCAAGTGCTCTGTCCCTACTTTACAGAAATGATTATCTGCTTGCTTATGGTAAACTCAAAAAATTTGAGCTTGCAAGACTGAGAGAGAGAGAGTGAGAGCGAGAGCGAGAGCAAGAGCGAGAGCGAGAGCGAGAGAGAGAGAGCTGAAGTGCAGAAGAAAAGGACTACACTGGCATCAAATCAAGAAAACAGCAGCTGCAGCAACCATCACTGTTCTAATAACTAGACTTGGCTACAAAATCCCTCAAGGAGAATTCCAGAACCTAATAAACTTAATAATGTAAGGAGGTCTACTAAGCACTTGTACATAAAAATATTGCTATCTCACTTATCTTTCACTTTACTTTTATACATTTTGGCTACAATCACACATGAATGGAAGTTGGGAGCTGTTTCAAGGGTTCCTTTATGGGTCTGAGTTCATTGTGACCCCAAAAACACAGATCTAAGAAGACCTGGCAAAGCGTGGCAGCTGTTCCATGGCTACACATTGCTGAATGCAAGGCACGAAGTTGGCTTCCCTTTGCATGGGTAATTATGGGACACATTTCATTAGAGGGGTCATGCTTGGCATCCTTGCCCACATTTATCTTTGGAGATTTTTTTCTTGGTAGAGAAAGTATTTTTTAAAATATATGTTATTTTTTAAAGAAAATAGCAATAAGAAAAACAGTAGCAGAAACAATACAAAATTTCACTAAACAAAGTAATAGGAATTCAACAGTGGTTGCTGTATTGTATGATGTTATCTTCAAATTAGGTGTTTAGGTTACCAGATATAACCATTCAAAATTGGTTTAAAACAAAACACAAAAGCACCAAAAAAGTTATAAGAAACTAAAAAGAAATAAAATAAGAATAATAAGAAAAACAATTAAGCATTAACAGCTCCTATCAAAAACAAAAGAATAATCAAGTAAACTTTTATAAATGAAAATATGTGTGTGTTGCTTTCTCTTTTATTCATTTAATAAACATTCTTTCATACTTACTTAAAAAAAGCATTAAAAAAGTTACTAAAAGTAAAGTAACACATGGTCATGCTCTAAAATGATTTCAATAAATGATGAAGACCACGTGCAAATGATGGATGTGTAACAGTTACGAGAGGGACCAATGGATTATGGAGCTTTACTAGCTCTAGTACACAGGACCTTCTAAAATGTCTGAAATTTCTTAGCTTGTCATAGGTGGGGAAGCATATTATGTTAAAATCACATGAGAATACTCCCAGAAATAAGCTAATCTGCAAAGAACAGTCTATACACACTGTACACTGGCCAAGTAGAGGACGTGTATCAGGAGAAAAATTTTGCATAGAAGAAAGCATGTTGGCTGAGATTTTCCACAGACGAAATAACAGAGCGAGTACTGGAAAGCACTGATGGGCAGCACTGACCAGGAACCTCGCCTGGACACCCTAAATGCACAATGGGACAACCACACACCTGCAACATTTTACCAAATTCCATAGCTCTTATGTCCTTACTCTTGGTTCAGAAATTTCACACTTCTGACAAAATTAAATTCTTCAAAATACACTATATTTGTCAAGGTTGGATGGGGGGAATCAAATTTTACTGGTCACCAGCTTACCCTTTACAAGTTAAATCTTCATCATATTAAGCATGTCCTGTTTCCCTAAAAAAGCTATCACATGTTCACCTTATTTTCTCTCAAAGTATTCCACTGTCTTTTAAAATGGTATATTCCCCATTCAAAATGAAACAGGGGGCCTGCCCCTTAGCTCAGTTCTTTAAGTGGCTGCTTCAACAAAGCAGTCAGGCTCAGGTTGCTGTGGTTCGATCCCCACAACTCAAGCCAGCCAAACCTGCCCTGAAAGCATTCAGAGAAAAAAAAAAATCCTTATTCCATTTTGGGGCCAGGGAGATGGCTCAGTAGAATAAGCGCTTGCCTGGCAAGTGCAAATGCCTGAGTTCAATCCCCGGTTCCGCAAAAAAAAAAAAAAAAAAAAAAAAAAGAAAGAAAGAAAGAAAGAAAGAAAGAAAAAAGAAAAGAAACAATTTTCACACATGAAGAAGTATTTGCTATTCACTTACCTAAGCGCTAAGAGCAATCACTCTTACAATGGGCCTAGTTTAATACAAGAAATTTTTACAGAAAACACACTTGACTAAGAAAAAGTTGAGTGCCTCACCATGTAGGCACTATTAAAATACATACTCTAATCTCTTAAAGCCACCAAAGGATGGTTTTGGTACTTTTGGAACTGCAACCCTTCAGCATAGTTCTATAACTGAGGAGCAGCCTTAGTCAAAGCAACTTTCTCCCTATGGGTTGTGAGTTTTAGAAAGGCTACCATGACTCACAGGCCTGACTGCTAGACTCATTCTAACTCGACCTAGAACTGAGTTCTGGAATTAATTATCAAGAAAATAGCTAACCCAAATGAGACATTACCCTGCTTCAGGAAGTCCTCCATATCCTGAGAACTGCAGTCTTGTTTTAGGAGGAGGCCAGCATTTCAAGTACCCTTCTGATGATTAAATAACCTCTACTGCCAGCACACCAAAACTAATTCTAATTAATTTTATAGAGAAACAAATAGCAATGACACAGTTTCAAAACCGATTAATAGGACAGTTTCAATAATTAATACATTGCATATTGTTGTCTTCATAGTGGTTATTCATATGACAAGATTCAGACATGACATCCTGTCCAAGCATTATTAGTACAAATCTTTCTTATTGAATTAAGAGAAAGTAGCGGTATATCTATCCTAACTATTTTGTATACACAGATACAAAATCGTCCTTCATTTGTATCCCCTTTTTTGTTTAGTTTTGTCAGAGATGGGTATTCTATTGCCATTTAAATATTGTAGGTGCATGAATTCAGCAAAATAATCCAATATAGTCCAGTAGTCCATAATTGTAGTGGGTTATCCACATGACTGGCAATGTCAGAAGTTGTCAACTTGAGCCTTTTACAGCTCAGCATATTAATATGGCTTTACTTTTTATACCTTGTTTTTATACTTTTCTGCTGGATGGATAAGACCAAGATAAAGCAAGACCTATATAACAAGAAATGAAACTTTTGTATCTGAGAAGGTCAGTCAAATCCTTTCAGGATTTATCCTGAAACCCTGTACCGCAGTTTGTAGATCTTTTCTCAGTGTCAGTCATGTGAATGAGTCATGGCTATTGCTTGAACAATTTGCTCTCTGTGAAAGCCTGAGAGAATATTTTCTCTCCATGTGACTCTCCTTAGGCACACTCTACATCATCAATCACTTGCCTCTGTGGCCCCATATTCTCCTTGATCTGAAAACTTGGGATACATCTGAGTACAGGTGATGTTACAGGTGAAAGGCTAGGGCTAAAATGTTGATTGTCCTTGCAGCCCTTCTTTTTCTCTAATTTTTGATCTGCAAACTTAAGTTGCTAACCCTCCAGAAGAGAAGCTTAATGATATTATTCCCCTATAACAAAAGCAGTTGAGCTTAACCTCACTGTCTAAATATCAAACATCTTAGACATAACATGGAACAGGTATTTTACATCAAGTATTGATATGTTAAATTTTAAATCCCTATAGAATGTGAAGAAAAAAATAAAAAATATTTAAAAATAAGAATAAACAATTACATATTTTACACAGAAATTAGAAATCCAACCACATATAGCATTGTAGCAGGACAGTCCTATAACATTTTTTTCTTGTCTCTCGTTTTCATTTAGTACCCTTTTTTTTTAAACAAACAGTTACCTTAGAAACAGTACAGCAGTAATTGATATGACATGACAAACACTACATATTTAGAAGACCAGAATGACAGGCATTCCAAGCAAGACCCTAGTATAACACACTGCCATCTTCAGTGCAGTTGCTTAGTACCCAGGTATCAGCATATATAGTACACAAGGGTGAGAATCCTACCAAATACCAGCTAGTTTCAAAAACCTGCTGAGGAGTCTCAGGATCATTGCCTTAACCATCTTGTACATATAAATGTATGGTTTTGCTCCTGGCATGTTTCCTACCTTTTCTCTTTGCCCTCTCTTTGTTGTTTAATCCTTAAGTTCTCACTTTCCTTTTAATTGTGTTATACCTTTCTATTTGTATTTCTTCTTTTGAGTTCTTACACTAGGGAGATTACATGATAATTACACCTGTGGGTCTGGTTTATTTCATTTATGAGTATATCTTCAAATGGCATTAACTTAAATATAAAGGCTGCAAGTTTATCATTCTTTAGAGCAGAGTAATATTCCATTATATAAAAATAACACATCTTTTTCATCCATTCCTCAGGTGACTGGCATCTTGGTTTTTTCCAAGATTTGCCTGTTGCAAATTGTGCTGCTATAAACATACGGTCACATATATCACTATGATACGACATTTTCAATTTCCCCGGGGAAAATTCCCAATAGGGGTATAGCTGGTTACAATGGGATTTCCAGTTCTAGTTTTTTTAGGAGTCCCCACACTGATTTCCATAATGGTTGCACTAGTCTACATTCCCACCAGCAGTGGAGAAGGGTTCCTTTTTCCCCACAGACTCTCCAACATTTGTTGTTGGTTGATTTCTTTATGATAGCCATTCTTTCTCAGGTGAGATGATATCTCAGTGTTGTTTTAATTTGCATTTCAAAGAATGCTAGTGATGTGAAGCACTTTTTAAAAAAAAATATTTATTCGCTTCTTTAATTTTGTCCTCTGAGAAGTGTGTTTTCATCTTGGATGCCCATATCTGGATTAGGTCTTTAAATTTTGGGGCCCTAACGTTTTTTTAGTTCTTTATAAATTCTAGGAAGAAGACCTTTGTCTGAGTGCTTATTAGATAAGATTTTTTCCAAATTTGAGGGTTGTCTTTTTACTTTGTTGGCAATTTCTTTTGACATGCAAAAAGTTCTCAATAAGAGGAGGTCCCAGTTGTTAATTCTTTCAAGGATTACCCATGCGATTTGGTTTTTGTTCATGAACTCTGCCTACCCCTAAGTCTTCAAGAGTTCCTCCTACTTTCTCTTCCTGGAGATTGAGTGTTTTTGTTTTAATGTTTAGATCTTTAATCCATTTTGACATTAGCTTAGTGCATGTCGACAGACCTGGGTCAAGTTGAGTTTTTGGCATGTAGTGAGCCAGTTTTTCCAGCACCATTTGTTAAAGAGGCTATCTTTCTTCCAGTAGACATGTTTGGCTCCTTTGTTAAAGATAAGGTGGTTGAGTGTGTTCAGAGTGGCTTCAGTGGCTTCTAATGTATTCCATTGATCCTCATGTCAATTTCATTGCCAGTACCATGCTGATTTTATCGCAGTAGTTTTGTAGCATAATTTCATGTCAGGAATTGTAATGCATCCTGCCTTGTCTTTTTTGCCCAGTATTGCCTTTGCTATTCTAGGTCTTTTCTGGTTCCAAATAAATTTTAAGAATGATTTCTCTAGGTCTGTGAGGTATGTTGGTGGTATTTTGATAGGGATTGCATTAAATCTGTACAGCAATTTTGGGAGTACGGCCATCTTCACAATGTTGGTTCTTCCTATCCAGGAGCATGGAACATCTTTCCATTTTCTGAAATCCTCTACGATCTCTGTTTTCAGAGTACTGTAATTTTCATTAAATAGATCTTTGACTTCTTCAGTTAGATGAATTTCAAGGTATTTCATTTTCCATGGTGCTATTGTAAAAGGTATTATTTCTCTAATTTCTGTCTCAGTGTGTTTGTTATCAGTGTAGAGAAATGCTATTGACTTTTGGGTATTGACTGTGTGTATCCTGCTATGCTACTCAATTTGTGTATCAATTCTAGGAGCTTCTTGGTGGAGTTTTTTAGGTCTTCCAAGTATCATGTCATATGCAAATAAGGATAGTTTAACTTCTTTATCCATTCTTATTCCTTTTATTTCTCTCTCTTGTCTAATGGCTTTAACTAATGATTCTAGAACTATATTGAATAGGAGGGGTGATAGAGGACATCCTTGTTTTGTACCAGATCTGAGATTAAAAGATTTCAGTTATTCACCATTTAGAATTATATTAGCCATTGGGTTATCATAGATGGCTTTTATCAGCTTGAAGTAGAGGCCATCTATTCTAATTTTCTGTAGGACTTTGAACATGAATGAGTGTTGGACTTTGTCAAAAGCCTTTTGTGCATCAATTGCTATGATCATGTGGTTTTTGCATTTGGCTCTATTCATATAGTGTATTACATCTATAGATTTGTGTATATTGAACCCAGCACACCAGAAATAGTAGGGAGGATATAAGAAATCAAATTTCTGTTAAGCAAATTCATGGACAATCAAGTGATAATTACTGTGGAGTCTTAAAATATAAGAAAAATCTTCGACATAAAGAAAAATGACACACAAAATGATGACATAAAGTATAAGGCAAAGTATGGCTTAAGAACTAAAACAAGTAATATAGGGTACAATAATAATAATGATGATCTCTCATAATAACATCTTATTTTAAAGACACCCTAAAAACAAAGAATGCTTAAAATACATAAAGCACATTCAGAGGCAATATTTCTTCTGATTTATACAATCAAAGGGTAAGGTAGTAAGAGAGATATTGTGTTAATGCCACATCATAGATGAAAAATTGTGACCCAAAAAGATCAAAGAGCTTAGCCTCAGGCCTTTTGCAGATACCAGAGTTCAAGATTAGTTCTCTCATACTTACCTTCCTTCTCTGTAGTGTTGCTGCTACCCATGGTGCCTATTTGTCCAGTATCATGATGACAGGAGAGAAATACAACATGGCTCAGAGCATGAGATGTAAAGTATACTGGTGAGTGACAAAAAGGATGTGCAGTCTTTTGAAAAAGGCAGATAGCAAGATAGGCAAAGAAACACTATCCAAAATAGCAAAGATAAGAACCACATCTAGGGGTCTATTGCCAGATCAATAGAGGAAAGAATGAGAAATATTAGCCATGAAAAATGAAATCCCTTTATTTGTGGCAACATGGATGAGCCCAAAAGACACTGTTAGGTGACATAAGTCAGACACCAAAATACAAATTGTGCATGGCTTCATAAGTTAAAACAAAAGGTTACTTTTTCCTGAACAGTGAGGAAAAGATGGTCAACAGCCACTGGGAGTTCTAGTTAAATAAGAGAAATAATTCTCTATGCAGCAGTAGATAACTATTAGTATATAGTAAAGATAAGATACTATACATTTCAAAGCAACTAGGAGAAAGGATCTGGAATGGCTTCATCACAAATAAGTGGAATAAATATTTGAGGAGACAAATGCTTGCTCTGATGTGAACACCATACAATGTATAGATGTATCAAAATGTTACAAGGTACCATATAAAGATGTACAGTTTCATGTCAGTTTTTAAAATTTGGTGAAAACAATTTTATCTCCTAGAAGTAGAGGGTACAATAGAGGTTAGCAGAAGCTGGGCAAGGTAGTGAAAGGGGGATAGAAAGATGATGGTCTGTGAGAACAAGATTGGAGCTGGTTAGGAGAATAACAAGTGTTCTCTACAGCACACTAGCGTAATCATGGTCCAAAACAGTCAATTGCATATTTCAAAACTGTCCATATGGAAGATTCTGAATGTTCCCATTATAAGGAAATAATAAATGTTTGAGGTGATGTATCTGTCACTGTACCTTGTATACACACCTTGAAATGTCACATGGTACACATAAATAAATACATGCAATTATTATACATGAAAACAAATATATATGCATATTTATATTTCTATATGGCAGTATGGGAAGACCAAGAGCATGACCATAGGCTTGTAGTCAGAGAGTGGGGACTTAGTTGAGAAGTCTATCACAAGGAGAGGAAAGGGAGGGATTCATGAGAAAATCAAACTATCGTAGAGGATTCAGACAGTCAGAAGTTGGGTGTTGGGTCTTTCAGGCAAAGGAGACTTCTGTGATCAATACAGAGCTGAGGAATTAGATGTGGTGTTCGTTCACACAGCAGGAGGAGGGAAGAGGTAATGCTGAGGACACTGGGCTCTGGAGCCCAGGGGACACCGAGGAATTCATGTGCTCTGAGATGTTGAGGTAAATGCACTTCCAGAAGCCCAGTGAGAAGCATTTGCTCATTGACTTTCTTAAAAAACAACAACAGAATAGCAAAGCTGAAAGACTTGGATGATTATAAGGTACAAGGCTTCTAAAGAGAAGGATGACTGAGGCTTACAGACTTAAGGTGGGTGAGCCATTTGAGGTTGGCTAAAACTGGTCAGAAACTGTGCCTCCAAGATTCCAGATCGACGAAGGTAAAGTTACCTGCATTTCTAGGCCTCACTGAATGTGATTTCCTCTGCACCTGGCCAGCCTGACAGCGAGCTGGAATGCAGGTAGCTGTGGGTCTGCTGGGGGTGGAGGAGACTGATAGAGGGCAGGGTGTGTGGGGCCCCTTGCTTCCACTTAAGTGAGAATGAAAATTACTTCTTTCTGGTATGTTTTACTTGGTTCAAGGGTTCCATAGTATTAAAACACCTGAAAAGCTACTGATCTAGCCAATCTTAGATGAGAACACAGGACCAGTCAGCTGCAGGGCCTGGTCAAAGTAGATGAAGCAAATTGAAGTCCCCTTTCAGCTACATTAAATTGGGCAGCTGAGAACCCAGAAAGCAATAATCATGCCCTGAACTTGAAGTCCCAGGACCAAGATTCCCTGTAGGCTCCTCGCTGTCCCTATGGTAAACCAGTCCCCAGCTACACTGCTAGGCCAGCATGGTGACCTGGTCCACAGGTGAGGAAACTGTGTGCTCCTGGACCCCCTTACTGGATGGGCCTCAGAGCTCATGGTGGTCTAGGCCAAGAGCTTCCCAGGGCTCAGTCCTTGTCTGCCTCCTCCTGTCTGCAGTGCGTCTGACAAGAAAAGCATCCGTTTAACACTTCCTTGAACTGATTCATGTTTCAACATTTGCTTATACTTCCCCCCATTTTAGTCTCCTTTTAGACACTAAAACTAAGGCTAAAATAAAACCAGAAAACAACACCATGAAAACCACCTTAAGAACAGGGCTGTCTATGTATGCCAGGGTAAGATAGTAAGTGAGGCAGGTCTGGAATGCTCGCTGTTACTGAAGAATTACGGCCCAGAAGCAGGGAATCATTAAATCTGGCCAGTTTCACTTGTGTAACAGCGTATAACATTATTCCAGCTACTGCATTGCCGCTGATTCAGGAAGGTTAAGGAGGAAAAAACCCAACACAGTCCCTAGTAAATCTGTCTTTTTGTATTCTACTCATAAAAAAGTGTCCCCCTCACTTTTACACACAGAGCCTACCATCACCTCCACTATGTTTATCAAAACAGACAAAGTGTCTTTGTGGAAGGCAGAGCATTTCTCTTCTTTGACAGCAAACACTGATTAAATCTTTTGGAGAGAAGTTAGGCAAACCAGAACCCACCTTCTTACCAGCTTCAGAGAAACAGACTCTTCAGTTCTGGTATTTTCTTTCCCCTTCTCATTGTCAGGAATAATAAATAAAAATGATAGAATGTTGCAGGAAGCTCCTACTGAACATGTAGCTGTCTATGTTTTAGCTTTGGTTGAAAGATTTCCTACTGTATTTTGTGAATTGTTTAATCTAAGGAAAAGAACACCTAAACAATGCTGCAGACTGTTAATTTAGAAAAACTAGAGAGAATGTAGATAACATACAAGCCAACCGTGCCAGGTGAGCTACACCCTAGAAGAATGGTAGGCTGTCCTTTTGGAATAGAAGACGCTGAGAGAGCTGCAGCTTTGCTTGTAAGGCCATTAGTGGCCAGAGATTTTAAGTTATGAGTTAGCAGCTCTCTGTGAAATGAGGAATTCCTAGGTATCCAGGATGCTTAATTTAAAAAATAACAAATCAGAATGACCTTTTAGATATTCAGCTACACTGCTAAGAGAAATATATTCCAGTTAGAAACCTGGGGAAAAAATTACATCAGTGGCACAAGTGCTGATCTGAGCAAGAGCGCTTGTCTTTTTAATCACCCCTATTAGGAATATAAAATCTCTCTAATAAATCACACAACTCTCTATACATCGTGAGTAATTCACCAATGTGAAAGATTCAGATTTTGCAATAGTTACCAGCACTGCCAGCTAGCTGCTGAGGGTTATTGAAATGAATGGACTTGGTTTGAGAGGAAAAATATTTTGTGTTGCCTATAAAGGTGAACTACATAACTGCAGAGCTTTTTAATGTCTGCCAAGAACCCATAATTATGCAATGGGAATATGAAGGTGTAGACCCCCAGCCTGGTAACCCTTTTTGAATCTTCCTGAATGCCTGGCACTGGGCACTGCTGTGGGAGGACAGGCTTCCCAGCATACCCTTGTCTCCTGCCTGCGCAGTCAGAGACTGACATTACATGTACAGCAGAACTTTCCTTGCTCCCAAACTTGCGAAGTTGCTAATTAGCTAGTGAGGAAACAATATGAAACCTCCTGACCACTGTAGTAGTCAGACAAGAGCAAAACTGATATATATTCTTTTATTCTCAGTGCTGCTTTTCATTTTACTGAGGAAGGCAAAAAGTATGCTTTGTACCAACTGACCCAGTCTTTGATGAGTTTATCTACAAAACCTATTACTGACTGGAGGGAGTATAGGAATGCATCGTGGTTGGGAAAGAAAGAATATATACCACCCAACAGGTTTCCAGGAGCTCATAAAATGATCATCAGGCTTAGAAGAACATTGACAGTGCATTAGTATGGGATGAAAGGCATTAAAAGCATTTCTTAAATTTAACAGAAAATAAAATTTCCAAAGCAAAGTCAGTTAGCTGCCAGTGTCTGGAATTGCTGGAGAAGCAAGTTCTTCAATGTGGCCATCTTGCTTTGTGAAAGGGGCTACACTGCAGAACCTGGGCCCCTGTTTTGTTTTTTGGAACTGAAAGGACAGACACACAGGTAGATAGATATCCAATCTTATGAAGGGAGAGGGAAGAGTAACATGACAGCAAATTGGCTTTCAGTTAATTTTGTGCTGCCCTAGAAATCATAGTTGGGGGCAAGGTGCTGTCTTTATAATATCTTAGATTTTCAAAACACAAAAATAAAAATTAAAGCTTTGACATTATTGGACAGCAGTAGAGGAAAGAACAATGAACCATTGTATGATGTAATTAAAAAATTGTGCAGATGCGTAATTGCTTCTTAGCCTTAGTATTAAATCTTTCACCTAATGGAAGACAAGAAGTTTTCTTAAGGATCTTGGATTTAATTGGAATACCTTGTTCAGGTCCTGGATCTAGGGTCTGATTATCACGTAGGTATTATTAGTAACTACTTAGCCTCAGCAAACGCCCCACTTCTTGTAGTCTCAGTTTCCTCATCACTAGATCAGGGAAACAATAGTTAAATTTCAGAGATACGATCAGGTATAAAGGAAAAGAAACAAAGAGAATCCAATGAATTAATGATAAATTGTCCTTCACAGTATCTGTCATGTAGTAAGTGTTTGATAAACATTAGCTCTCTTTTAGCTTTTCATTTTCAAGTATAGAAAAGAAAAACTGGCAGCAGGGAGATGGTGCCAGGTTGTGTAAGAAGATGACACGGTCCGAGATTTCTTGTTACTCAGGTGGCAGATGTAGTTGAGCCCCATCAGTGCTACGGAAGGCACAGTGCAGTCGCCCGCAGGAGCTTCTCCTTCAGGGAATGCATAATGAAGTGCCTGGCTCACAGGACGTGAGCCACCCCTTCCCATCTCTTGCAGAGCCCATGGCAAAGGACCCTGCTGCTGACTCCCAAAACATCTGTCCTCTAAGCCAAAAAGCAGTGCATGAGTTGCTTCATCACCACTAGTAATTTGCGTCCATTTTCTTTACAAAAAGGCAACATTCCTGGCTCCAGAGAAACAAAGTGAGTGGGGAATAAGTGACAGGAAAAATGGCCAGGTGGAAAAAGAGCTAGGGCAAGCAGATATAATAAACATCTCTCTTTATTGATAGATAGGAGAGAGAGAGAGAGAGAGAGAGAGAGAGAGAGAGAGAGAGAGAGAATCCTAGTCAGCTTCATGAGTTAATACCAACTGGCTACATGTTTGATAGAAATAGAGGCCCAACAATGAAAAAGTAAAAACATTTCCCCATGTATGTAGTTGGAAACGCATTGGAAGAAAATAGCAAAGGCAAGTTCCAGGTCTATTCTCTCTGTGCGACACTGATCAGATTTACTCCGGTCACATGCTTCAGGGGACATTTCTCTAAGTACCAATGCTGCCAGTTCCACCTACAATTTAAAACAGCAGCTGTACATTCAATTCTCAGCTCTCCACTTGTAATACCTGAAATTTCTCATGTTGTATAAAACGCAAATGCAGCTGAATTGATTCACCTGAAAACTTCACAAACAATTCAACTAAGAATGAAGGCAGGGGAGACATTTCAAAGTAAGGATGGTTAGATGATTTGGAGCACTGAGTGAGTGTGTGTTCAGAGGAAGGGATATTTTAAGTAGAGTTGTTGCTGATTTAAAGTATAAGTGCTATTCCAATTTTTAAAGTTTTTCAGGTATGCATTCTCCATGGCTGCATGTGAGCTCTTTGAGTCATTGTCCTATTACTTTTTATGAAGTCCATGGGGTGGCCGTCACACTAGGATGTAGGTGGCCACCAGACAAACCCTGTGAACTGCTGATTGATCCCTGTGTAACCTGAATGCCCTACCAAATTAAAAGATAAGAGACAGTTTGGAAGTTTCTGAGTCATATATTTGAGATGAAGGCAAGAAAGTCAATAGGTAACATGACTAAATGCAAACCAAAGGTTTGGGCGTATGAGGCTGTGCCAGCCAGCATGCCAGGGCTAGGTCCTGGCAGCTGACCAATGGGGGTTTCATTCCTTCTTTGAATGCCCTTCCACCCTTTCCCCTCCCCCGAGTACCGGGAATTGAACTTATGACCTTGCATTTATGCCGCTGAGCTATCTCCTTGGCCATCCTTCCACCTTTTCTAAAACAAACCGTGAACTCCTTATTTTGTAAGATCCAGATCCAATATTACTTCTCCTGTCCTGAGCTCACTAGGCAGTTGTCTGGACAGATATCTTCTAAGTGTTATATATACAATATTATATTTGTAAAACTCAATTGTTATTATACAAGCAACACAAACACACATTTGTGTATTTTATCAAGATCATTATAATTATATAACTTGTACCTTATCTTAACTATGAATATTCTGAAGGCAAAAATCATAGACACTAAAGATTTGGGAGATAACATCTTTTTTTTTTTTTTTTTTTGGCTTGGTAAAAGTTGCTTTTTATTTATTTTTTTTATTTTTTTATTTTTATTTTATTTTTTTCAAAGTTTTATTGATAAACAGATAGCAATGAGACAGTTTCAAATCAAATCGAAAGTACAGTTTCAACAAATAATACACTGCATATATTCTTCTTAGTGGTTAATTGCTGTACAAGATGCGGACTTGTGATCCTATTTACAAACACCATTAGAACAAATCATTCTATTCATTAAGAGAATGCAACTATATATCTATCCCAACCTCTTTGAATACACAGATACAAAATGGACATTCATCGGTATACCCCATTTTTTCTAAGTTCCATTATTGAATATTATAGGTGTGTAAACTCAGCAAAATATTCTAAAAGAGTCCAGTAGCCCATAATAGCATTGGGTCTTCTGTTTAACTGGCAATGTCAGAAATTATTGACCTGAGTCCCCCACAGCTTAACTTAACAGCATGGCTTTATTTCTTATATTTTGATTTCAAACTTTTCTACTGGATAGAGATAACATCTTTTTGAATAAATAAATGAAGGCAAAAAAATTAAGATGCTTTGGTTTGTGAACAAGTAGAAAAGAAAGATTTATTAAGTTTAAGATGGGATAACCAAAGTAATAAATTATCTTCCGTTATAACATGGATCCAGGCTATTAAATCAATGGGATTCCATATATGACCTGAATTTAGTGGCAATACACAAAATTTTGATTCTTTGGAAAGGATGGCAAATTGTGAACTGCCAAATAATGCTTGTGCTAGATAGGGCTCCACATCGAATATTCTGGCAGTGTGACATCGAGCTCTGCTTTTATTTATTCTGTTGAATATTTGTACCAACTATTTGAATAAAGATAAGACTTGTTATCAAATCCAATGATGGCACGAAGCCAGGAAAGGCAGTCACTATGTTTCGTAATAAAAAGTAAGACTAAAGCATCAAACTGAAGTCAATATCAGGTAAAATCTAAAGTGAAACATTTTTTTATCAGAATGACCAAGCCTTTTAAGACAGTTTCTATGAATCTTAGAAATAATTTTATTTTTTATTTTTATTTATTTACTTTTATGTATTTAGTACAGGGTCTACGGGGCCTCATTACACAGATCAGACTCATAGTGGTCCTCCTATATTCACCCTCCCAAGTTCTGGGATTATAGGCATGCTCCACCATGTCCAGTCTCAGTCGCTGGCTCAGCATGCCCAGGGGCAGGGCCAGCACAGCAGGCTGGGGATCCAATCCCCGGCCCCTGCATCTGCCTACACATCACAAGCCATGGCCATGGCTCATGCAGTTGTGGAGGCTGAGAAATGCCATGATCTGCCATCTATAAACTTAAGACCCTAGAAACTAGATGTAGAACTGAAAGACCTGAGAGCAAGTGAAACAGCGTTATAAACCCTAACGTGGTTTGAATGCCTGAGGACCCAGAGCACAGAGGGCAGGTGGGAAGGCAAACCCAACTTTTCTTTCCCTTTTCATTCTACCCAGGCCCAGTGAGGATTGGATGATACTTACCTTGGGATGGATGGACCAGCCACAGACTCACAATGCACCCCTAGCTGATGCTTTCCCAGCTACTTGTTAATCCCAGACCATCACTCTGAGATGATCTTGACCGCCTTTGGAATGTCCATCCATATCCAATTAGGAAGAAGCAGATGTCCAGGTTGTGTCACTGAACTTGACACCATCACGTGCTGTATCAATTCAGCATTAAAAATGCGAAAGCAAAACTAGGCTGCGATACAGAGCCAAAAAGAGAAGAAGAAAAAAAAAGCTACCAGGATTTATTTAAAAAAAAAAAAAAAATCCCCACACAAGGAATGAGACAAGCAGAATGCCTATCTGTGAGTTATAAAAACTGAAAGGTAAGGGAAATTTTATAGACCCAGAAAGTGATGAAATGAAGAGAAAGACATCAAGTCTGCCCAAAAGGTGATAAAATATTTTATTTGTTTTTTGGTTGTGAAAAGGAAAATAAATCATTAAAATGACTGTCAGCATGCCTCAAGGATACGGGCATCCAATAGCACTTGCCCGTAAATGTTGTGGAGAGTAATAAAAGAGCTGGTGTTGTTTCCTTAGCATTTGTCTGGGCTGAGCCTTCCTATTTCAACACAGGAGTCATGGTCCGCAGTAAAAGTCAACCTGCTCCGGGGCACACATCTCCACCACCCATGCACGAATCCCAGGGCCGCCGCCTGACCAGAGCCAGGTCTGCGTCGGACTGCGACCTGCGGGATGCGCTGCCCACACTGATGGGGCACCACGTGTGTTATTTCCATAGCTACTAATTATTTCACACGTGCCTGTTTAATACAATGCTTTTTCTTAATCCTAGGAATTGAAGAAAAGGAAAACAAGATTCCTGTCCCAAGAAGCTCAGTCTGTAGTCAAAAGGGCCCTGGATTAATTCTGATGTTGTTCAGTGATGTATTTCAAGTGCCTAGAGATAGACATGGGTGACAGAGTAGTTATTATACTAGTGAATGTTGATTTTATTTAAACCCAGGAAGGATTAGCTAAGAATTTGCAGAAGAGGTAGGATTTTCTACAACCCCACACACTTGAGCCATCGTTCTGCTTTGAATAACTCCTTTCTATTTTCTACATGTCAAGCTATCCTGCAAACACAGCATGATTCTACTCTGTCTCCAAATACAGCTCCCAATCTATAATGAATATGGATGGATATTAAGAATCCCCAAATTAACTGAGGTCTGAAATGAACTGAACACACATGCCAATCAATATTGATCTTATAACCAGGCATCATGATTGATCTGGGATAATTTAGTAGCCTATTTGTCACACAAATCATATTAAAAAAAAGACCTAAGAATAGTACAGAGAATGGTGGTAAGACAGGAGACAGATGATATTTATAAAATGGAAAAGACTCCAGCTGCCTCTCTGATGGCATGTGTTGAGTGTGGAGGCCTCTCAGCACTGTCACAAACACAGGCTCTACTATGATCCCTACTGACTATTCAGTGTCCAACATGCAGCATACTAAGAAGGCACAAGCCAGATGTGCACCCAAATCACCGTCCAGGTTCATAGCTGTATCCATGTCTTTGAGGCCAAAGGTAAGCAGGCTAGAGAGTCAGCTCACTCATTGTGACCATTCTACACTGACCATTAAGACACCCACTTGTGATGACACTAGCTGACATGATTTCTCAAGCGGATGTATGGCTGAAGGTGGGGACCTACACAATAGCTCTCTACAATAGTCCATGGCTCCATGTCTGAGGCACATTTCTGTAGCTCATATTATGAAACAGGAACATTGGCCCCCAAATGCTTGTTGCCCACAGACTTACTCAGTGAAAATGAATATGTGCAGGCCCGAATGACTCAGGAGATGGTAATGATGGGATGAGTAATGTTCCCTTGAAGTTGCTCGTTAGGATAAGAGCACTGGTTCATTACCTGATGGGGCAGGTTTCCCAGGCTAGCCAAGAACAGAACAAATAAATCAATGTCACTTTCCTCCCTAACATCTTAAAACCGTGTACTTAAGCCTGAATTTCAGCTCCCAGTTGAAGAAAAGCTATCCCCAGAACTATCCTTTCAGCTTCTGGTGATAACAGTGATGAACTGAGACAGCAAGAATGGCAGGGAAGATGTCTGTAACTCTCAGGAGATAAATCTGGGGCAACATAGCCTGATTCTCTGGTCTTGGTCACTGTCTCAGTCTGACTGACATAAAGTCAACAAACAAGCTGACCAAGGGAAATAAAAGCCTTACACAGGCAGTTCAGTTTAAAAACTTGGTAATGTGAACCTTATCCCTTCCAGAGTCATACCCAAGCACAAAGGCTCACTTCCTAATCCTATGCATACCCCCACTACTTTCTGTAAGGCATTATTTTAATTTCTTATTAGAAATTATTCATAAAATCAGAAATTGTCCTTTGGGGAGAGATATGTTAGAATATTGTTTAATAAATAAATCGCTCATTAAAAATATAGAAAGTGCACCAATTTAGTAGATAGCAAGGAACTGTCTATGCAGTGGTGGTGAACCTATGGCATCGGTGCCGCTGCCGGCGCACAAAGCCTCTCTGTTGGCACCCAAGCCAAGTTGCCTCAGCAGCCGAGCATCGTATAACAGTTGTTCTTTCTAAACTAAAACCTCAGTATTCAGGTTTAATTGCAGTGTTGGCACTTGGTGATAAATAAGTGGGTTTTAGGTTGCAGTGTGGGCACTCAGTCTCCAAAAGGTTCAGCATCACTGGTCTACATAATTTCCTCATGTTAGAGTTGCGTCGGATAATACCTAAACCAGTTCATACCATGTGTGATTTTGGCAATAATCTGTCTGGGTATATTGCTAAGACTCCAAAGCAAACTTATGTATGAAAAAAAAAAAAAAAGGGCTCAACTACAGAGCTGATCAAAGCATACCTGAAGTTTACTGAAAAAGAGCAGTGAGGCCTGGGGGATTTTTGCTGGAGGTTACCTTACCATCCAAATCCATTCATCCTTCATTCATCTGTGCAGCCACAAGGGGCAGCTGCTACACAGGGCAGCTGCACAGATCTTTCCCAGAATAACAATCTTCACCCCTTTTATCCTAACAAGGAACCATGTTTTGAGAAAGAGGCACAGAAGACGGCGAGCTAATCACAAGAGAGAACTCAGTGTTAAGAGGTTAGATATGGAGAGCAGTCACAGTGCAAACAGCAAGTCATGCATGGGCTTGTCGCGTTGAGGCACAGAGGAAGTTTTCATCTCTAGTCAAGAAATACTTTTGGAGGGTGAAATTCCAAGAGCAGCTTAAGGTTAAATTTGGAATGCTGTGCTTTGGTTGGCTTGTTGATAACAGCTGCTAATGAAGAGCCACCAAAGATAAGAAAGTGGCTGAAGTGGCAGGGCTGTGGGGTGGACCCTGATGACAGAAGCCATGCAGATGTTTACGTTTACATTCTAACCACTCCAAGCCCTTCCCTAGCTTCCTCATCCTTGCCAAGAGCCAGCCTTGAGCTTTTGTTTTCACTCCCTTTATGTTTATTATTACATAATCGTCTTCACTGTAAGGAAAAAAAGGGAAGAGCCTCCACAAACTTTCAAGTATTGTCTTCCTACAGTATTGGTCATAAAACCAACAAAAAGGACAATTAAATACAGCAATCCTAGGGTGAGTCACACCACGGAGAAATCAAGGAAATACCACATCTGTAATATCCTCCCTGGAGACAAGGCGAGTGAGCCCTCCCATTCAAGAGACACAAGGACTTTTTCATGCATGTGAGGATGCTGTGGTGGACCACAATGCTCTAAGCCCACCAAACCAAGCCTGCTTGTTTGCCTGCTGCCCCGCTTACCTCACTCACCCAAGGCCCACTCTCATATCCTTCCCCAGGCACCTTTATCATTCATACTGCTGAACAGAAACCTACTTCCCCAGAACAGTTGAGGTCAGTACAAGCCAGTGCCAAATCACATGCTAATCAGCCAAACCTGCAGAAAAGCAAAGCCACAAGCTTTGATGGTCCTGGGTGACCACAGAGGAGGGAGCTAAGGGCTCACAGGTTTATTAGCCAGACACTTTGCAGGAAGCAGTTAAGTTTATGGTGAGGAAAGAACAACCCTAAAGGCTCTGAAAAAGACACTTCCTGCCTGTGGTCTGTCCTGAGCCATTCTGTCTAAGGCAGGCTGAGTTACTCAGCTGCAACAGCACACTATAAAGCACTGTCTGGAAGGAGAGCAGCCCCATCTCTGTTGGAGAGACCTGCCTGGCAGGTTTCAGTTTCTACACTAGGGCACACAAGGGTCCAGTGGATTTGAAAAAGCAGAAAAGGAAGTGAACATCCATAAGGAACAAACACGTAATGTGGCTGAGAACTGTAAGATCTTCAAGATCAGTCAAAGGGAAACAGTTTTCAATGTTATGAATCAAATATCCCCAAGGATTTGGTGCTCAGGTCTCAGGAAAACTGTCCCCCATAGAAGTTCCCGAGTGAAACGCTGGGAGTCGGCAGCAGTGCTCTCCCTGGTCCCTGCCCCATCCATATTCTTTCATCTCTGGTGGGCCGTGTATGGTCAGTTGTCCACCACCCAGTCAGATGCAGCTCACATTCTGAAGTAGGAAAACGGTGTCAAACTCCAACCCCAGCAACAAGGGAGTATTCACTCATGGTTACTGAATCAACATAAAAAGAAGAGAACATGACTAGGAGGTTAGTTGTGGAGTCCAGAGAAGAGGGTTCAGTGTGGGGCAGAAGAGATTTTTAGATAGGTTGAGTGACTTTCCTTGAGCCTGACACTCCTGAGCCTGACACTCGTTGTCTCTTCCCCACTCTAGTGTTAAGTACAAAGTAAGATATCTAATCCTGGCCATTAAACATGTTCTACAACACTCAAACTGAAGCAAAAATCAAGGGTTCTCACTGTTCAGATATGGACATTGGGCCACTTCATGTGTGGTAGGAAGGACCACCTCAGAAATGTCAACAAAATTTATCATTTTCCTCAGATAAGACACCTGTACTAACTGGAAATGGGGTGGAATTTAGTTCTACAAATGCTATATAAGAAGGCTGTCAACCCACCCTTTCCCTGGAGTAGTCCTTAAACAAAAGCTAAATAAACACAACATTCTTTGCTTTGGGGCTGCATTATTCTGATTAAAGCTCAAACCAATAGGGTAGCTGAAAGGGTGCAGAGGGCATTATTCAAAACTCTCACTCTTCAGATGCTTCTACAGCAAAAGCAAACTGCCTCCCACCAGTCCAGCAGACCCTGTTAGGCCTAGGAGAAGCACTCTCTTCTGAGTATCTTGATTCTAAAAGGATCAGTGTGTATCTTGATGATTCCTGAACAATCTCCCACAATGGGAGATTGTTCAGGAATCATCAAGATACACATTTTTGCTCACCTAACTGTACCCAGAAAGCCCTAGTGACCTTCACAAATAGCTAGCCCCACTATCTCTATAAAAGCCACATGGTGCAAAGAGAATTCTGTGAAGATTCAGGAAGATTTTCTTCCCACTAACTTGAGATCCACTTGGGGTTAATGCCCTGATCTTCTGGGTGGGATCTCAGCTTGGCTCCTAAGCTGTCAGTTGAGGTGCTCGACAACTTTGAGGAAGTGCTTCAATATTCTTGCCTATGAAACAGCAATAAAAATAACAGCAGCTCATAAGATTTTATAATGATTAAATGAGTTATGGCATGTAAAGGACTTAAAACAGTGCTTGGTATATAGTAAGAAAAATACTACTTTCCTATTGTTTTCCTTATTATTATATTTTGGGGGTCATATTACTTCAGCCGTGTTTTCCAGGCTTCTTTTCTTAGTGAGATCATTCCTATTCCAGGGTTATTTAAATATAAAATAACTTTAAAATGAAATAATTTCAGATTGCTTTCATATCAAAGTTAAGAGCCTGTGATAAATGTTAAATGGTCATTAATTATTTGTAGCTACTCCCATTAGAAAGTAGGTTCCATTTGCAACCACCTTCCTTTGAATCTGGCCAGGCTATGTGACTCTGACCAACAGAATGGGGCAGGAGTGTGGCAGTTTGATTTCTGAGACCCAACTTCAAGCTTGCACCTTCTGCTTTTGTTCTATTGACAGTTTGTCATGTGCAGGAGTTCAAGTCAGCCTCCCTGAGAAGGAGACCACATGTCTGAGATGCTAGCCCACCTGAGGTCCCCTAAACCAAACAGCTCCTGGTCATCAGCCAAGGACATGGCATAAGGGACCCAGGTGAGACTAACCAAAAGACCACTCAGCTGAACCCAGTACAAATGGCTATCGCACAGAATCAGAAGCAAATAAAGCCCTTGTTGTTTTAGGCTATTAGTATGAGGTAGTTTATGATGCAACATATAACTACAAGATCACCCTACACAAATGAGGCTTTGTTACCCCTAGCATTTAAAATAAAAATGCACCTATGTAAAACCAAGACACTTCTCTAGTTATCAGCAAGTTTACCAACTACTACATGGAACTTTCAAGCTCTCACCCCACTCACCTAAGGCCAGAAAGGGCATTGAAGTCAACGCACCAGCTTAGAAAAAGCTAATGCCAGCTAATGGTCAAGCCTGGAGAGAAGGAGGTAAGATCGCTGTACCAAGATCATGCCAAGGTAAGCTTCTGTGGGAATTGTGGTGGGAATGAAGGAACTGGCTCCTTTAGGTCTATGTAGAATGTAGGGCCAGAAATGACAAGTCTGGCTTCTGCAGAAGTAGCTTTAACTGTACACTGACATAAACTGATAGCTTCCATGGCATGAACATACCAGGTAAGGATCAAGGGAGTCAGGGAGAATTAACTGTGGTCCAGATATGTGGCATTCGATCTCCATGCTGCTGGCCTTGTTATGTTTCTCCGTGGGCTACATCCCAGTACTCCTCCTTTTTTGTTTGACTGTCTAACTTTGGGCAATTGACCTAATCTCTTAAAACCTCAGTTTCCTCAACTGTGAAAGTCAGGCATCACTAAGACCCTCCTCCCTGGAGTGCCAGGCAGATTAAAAGAAATAACACATATATAATGCCGACTCTGGTGCTTGGCAGAAAATGGGACCAATAAGCACCTGTTATCATGATGGTGATAGCTACAATTATAATTGTAATTTTTGTCCTCATTATTATTATTGTCATAGCAATCAAGTGCAGTACAGTGGTTAATATTTTTATTAACAAAAAAATTCAGCTCTTTGCTGGAGAGGATGACCCCCTGCACTCTGTGGCACATCTGCTTGGCCACCCTTCTGATGTTCATGCACTTTAGGTTTGTTAATAGCAGACTCTTAAATTGAAGAAACTGCTCACACCACCCAGTATGCCCTGGGGAGAGTAGTGATGATAATATACAGATTCCTACTTGTTTTCTTGGCCTAATTAGGGTAGTACAATGTCATCCATTTATAAAGGCAAAGAGTAAGACATCTGAATAGGCATTTTACAGAATTCTGCTTTGTCTTGAAACATATAATTATCATTAACAAACATGGATGATAATAAATAATATTCAGTTTGGTCTTTCGACAAGAAAAAGGAATGTAAACATTGCCATAGCCCAATCAGCTCATAACAGCAGACAATTTCCTTTGGGTGTTTGCTTCCTCCCTTCCACCCAACAGATGCAAGGTGGGAGGTCTGCTTGCAAGGCAGAGCCTCTGGGCTGAGAACTGACAGCCCTGCCAGCTGGGGAGGCAGGATAACTCAGCTGTCAGGGTCAGTCCCCAGCCCTCATGAAGGTATTCCTTGGCATTTGCAGCATGACCTTGGCAAACCAGACCTAGGATCTGAATTTTTTTTTTCAGCTAAGGAAATGGAGACTGATCTAACAGTCTAATCTAGTCAACCTCTGTATTAAGCACTACATCTTAAGTTAAAAGTAGAAATGAGTGAAGTAAAAAAATCATCACCATTGAAACAACTTTACATGTGCCCACATCTACATTACCATTTCTTCTTTATTTGGGAAACACTTTCGTCCTGTTTTGGATGAATAAATATTTTCTAAGCCTGAACACTTAAGTGTTCAAACACTTAATAATTATTACAAACACTTAATAATTAGTGCCCATACATACAAAGTGCAGTCAGCAATGTATTTTATCTGATATACTTTTGAGCATCAACCCCATCCCCACATGCTTTCACCCCAGGCAATGGGAAGGTTACTCTGGGTGGGTTCTCTCTGTTGTGGTAAGCGGAGAAGTCTTTCATCCTCTAACCATTTCCTAGGCTTCAAGGCTTCCTGCTTTGGTTCATCAGAAACCTTGTAAACTAAGCCAGACTTTCAAATCCTAGTACCAAGGTGAGCAGTGAAGTGTTAGAAAGAAATAGAAAACTAGCAAACTGCCTAGAAGATGGGGAAAACACTCATTCCTAACACATTCACAAGTCTACTTGGATCTCCAACAACTTAATCAGAGCTCCCCATGAGAATCTGAGTGCTGTCCATAACAGCTGCAATTCTTACCTTAAAAAAGAGTGCAGTTGTCAGGCTCCACTCGGAAACAGCGAGTATGGACCCAGCGTTCTCAGCCTACCAAAGAAAAACACAGTAAGAGCTACGGCTGCTGATGCATTACATTCCCAAGCACCTAGAATGTTTCCTAACCAAGAGCAGGTCTCCCGATGTTTGAAGACCTTTCAGAACAGAACAACAACAATGTGATCAACCAAACAGTAGCAAATGCATGAAATCCCAGAATGAAATCAAGATGGAGCCGTTAGTGTTACAGAGGCAAGTGAGCTAACGTTTTATGAACACGCACCTGGGCTCAGTCTAATTGGGAATGGTAATAATTGGTGAAATCATACACCTCATCACATCCCTCCACAAAAATGGCTGTTTACAAAAGGGCTGGCAAAACTCTCTGTAGCACTGACTTATACAGGGGATTTGGCAGGCCACAGCATTCACACATTCACACGTTCAACACATTCACAATGAATACTCTATGCAATTTAACCAACATGGTTTGGAAGCCAGCCCTACTAGCTGATGAAATAATGACAGCATGAGCCTTGAACCTAGATGAAGAGGTGGGAGGGACCCGGACTCCTTTCCTACATGTACTCAAGTAAGCAAATATAAAAGGTAATTTTAATTTTTAAAAAAATGTAAAAAGTCTATTATGGATGTATCCCTATCTGTGATGGTTAATTTTATGCATCAACTTGGCAAGGCAATGGTTCCCAGTTGTTTAGTCAAACATCAGTTCAGCTGTCATTGTGAAGATATTTTTTAAATGTGATTAACATTTAAATCAGCAGACTAAAGCAGATCCTTCATAGTGTGGGTGGGCCTCATTCAATTAGCTGAAGTGCTTAGAGAAAAACTGAGGTCCCACTACAAGGCATTCTGCCTCAGGAGAGACGCGAAGCCAAAGCACAATTCACTGAAGTGATGTAGCGAGGGGAAAAAGGAGTGGGGGCCACGAAAGCACGCATACAGCAAGCTGACCTTCTTGGCTTGACCCCTCCTGACACAAAGGTGAGTAAGAATTAGGACAGCTCTGTCTGAGGCTACAGCCCTGGCAACGCCCTGGAGGCAAGGTTTCCTCTATGGCTCATTAGGGGCAGATCCACAGAGAAAATGTCCACAAGCCGATTGCTAAGCTTAAGTGATGTATATCTAAGCATAAAGAGCTCAGCTCTTATATTTGTGAATTTGTGTGTCTCATATACCCTTCTGCATTAGAATCAATTTTAAAACCTTTTTTATGATGATAAAATATACATTATAAAAACTTTACAGTTTTAACCATTCTAAAGTATGCAGTTCAGTGGCACTGAGTACCTTTGCAATGCTGTGTAACTGTTGCCATTGTCCATTTCCAGGGTACTTTTATCACCGAAACATGAATTCTGTCCCCACGTTGCCTGTCCCCTGACCCTGATGACCTCTATTCTACTTTCTGCCTCTGAGTTTGCCTAGTTTGGTTTCTCCATATAAGAGAAGTCACATAACACTTGTTCTCTTTGCATCTGCACAAACCTTTTCGTGTAGAGTGACATCTTTTGTCACTTTGCACAGTGCTTTCAAGGTTAACCATTCGCAACAACGCATCAAATTTTCCTTCCTTTTTATGGCTGAACAATATTTCATCAAGTGTAGACTGCATTCTGTTTATCCTAGTATTCATTTTATATAATTAACTCACCAGGTAATTGGTGAAAACTTTTCAATGTGAAAAGTTTTGATTTTTGACTTATTAATTTTATCTTAAACGTGGTGACTGTAGGAGAAGCAGAAGAGCTACTCCACAAGGAACCAATTAATTACACAAATCCTACTTTCAGAACAGTAGCAGCAGCAAGAAAACAAAAACAAACAAACAAACAAAAATTAAATAGTTTCTCTCCACTAAGGGTTTGGTCAATCCCTACTCACAATCTTAATTAATATTCTTCATATTTAAACCAAAAGTGAGATTAGACTAGCCCCCCTGAGTGGTAAGCTTATATTGTAACTCTTAGTATCATGTAACCCAAAGCTTAAGATGTGTCATTCTTGACCTCCAGCCCAGTAATAATGAACCTCTATCAAAAGAGCTGATGTCAAGAAGCCAGGAACTGCAGTACCATGAAGCGCTGGCTCCTATCCCTGCAGATGAGCTACCCTAACAGAATCAAACAGGAAGACGCAGCCCCCTCTAACCTGCTTCCCACCTAACACTTTCATTTCCAGTGCATATAAATATGGTAGCCAGCCTTTCCTGTAGACATGTAGGTTCTCAGATGCACGCATCCCTCAGCAAGAAAATTTCAGAGCTGAAAGAGAAAAGGGGATGCACCACTCCACTCTGGTTTTCACCTTCGAAGTATAGCGAGAAGCAGATGGCGTGAAGGGGGGATGCTCTGCACACCTCAATTCACAAAAGCGGCCCAGTGGGAGTCATCAAAAATGTCCACAGGAAGTCAACAAAAAGCAGCCATTTTTGCACACTGGCAAGGGAATTGCAAGCAAAATCAGGAGCCATAAAGGATGCAGACCACTTTGTTCAGCAAAATCTTCTCAGCTGGGAGGATCTGCTGTCATCCTCGATTGTTACCACTTGCCTGAGCTGAAGTTCATTCCTTGCTTTTTTGCTCAGTTAACTGGGAACATGTCATTTAAACAACAAAAGCTGTTGTAGAAAATTATACAGAATTAAGCCCTGAATACATCCTGTATGTTTTGAAAGCCTGACTTCTAGAGCAAGACTTTGATTTTTCAAAAGACAAAGTGAACATTATTACAATTACTCTTTTTAATATGTAGATAGATAATCCATTGCATCTAAGAAAAAAAAAATGTGATGAGTTGTAAAAGTAATTCTCAGGAGGGTGCTAATGCAAATGACCTCAAGTTAGCATAACTGGGAAGCTACAGAGCATCAGTGACATAGATCCTAGAAGTATCTTGGCACACATTTTGAGTACGAAAGTTCTAAATGTGACAGTCATTTCGAGCCTGCTGGTTGTCATTTAGTTCATCCAGACCTCCCCAATACTCAAGCCCACTCACCCAACTCAGAAGGCAAGTCTCAATGGCCTGAATCCATTCTCAGAAAAGCCCAAAAAGGTAGTCAGGGCTTCTCAATAGTTTCTCAATAGACCTCCTACTCTACTTCCCCTCTGTTAGGGGTGGAAGTGTTTCCCCAGCCTCCCTCAAAAAGTAAAACCAAGAAAAAAAATGAAGCACTAATCCCAAGTACCTCTAAATGTGACTTTATTTGGAATAAGATCTTCAGAGAAGCAATTAGGTTACTATAAGGTCATGCTAGTGGGCCCTCAATCAGTATGACTGCTGATGTCATGAGAGGAAGTGAGGGCAGAAACACACACAGGGGTAAGATCATGTGAGGACACAGGGAGGAACTGCCATCCGCAAGCCAAGGAGAGAGGCCCAGGAAGGCGCTAAGCCTGCCGACACCCAGACTGTGAAAATCCCACTTCCACAAGTTTGAGAAAGTCTCTGTTGTTGGAGCTATGTGGTCTGTGGTACTTTGTGATGGCAACCTGAGCAAACTAACACACCCACCCTTTATCTCACTGCTCTGATTGTCAGGGGAGACTCTTGAAAGAATTCAGATACTCTTTCTCCTTCTCTTCACAAGGACTCATCATCATTCATTTCCTTAAATCTAAATGAAGTGACAAGTAGGAACTCCTCACTGACATTTGGAAGACCCCTCCTCTCAATAGGGAAGTGCTTTCTGCCCCACACCCTCTGACCTCTATATTAATCTCTGCCTCTACTGACTTCTGCATGAGAACTAGATGCTGTCCTGCAAACACCGTCAGGATCCAGCTACTGCAAATTGTGTCCTCATTTCTCTTGCTTCAGTACCCTGAGCTGACTCAGATGTCTTAACCAACCTCAATTTCTTTTCTTCCTTTGAAAAAAAAAGGAGTACTTGGGGACAAAGTGTCTTGCACACTACAGAAAACATTTCCAGAACAAGATTAGCAGAAATAAAAAGACTCCCAGTTGCCTCAAGACCTGATTCACAAGTAATTACTTTTTCTTTCACTGGAAAAAATTTATATGGAGACCTGACTGGTGTCCATCGTTAGCGCTGAGAGTCACAAACACCATAGTTGAGTCTCTGCCCTCCATGGATAATGCCTGTCCTACAGCAGAGCTGGGCATGAGGTCTGACTTCTAAGCCACTGGCTCCAAGGAGATTGTATTCTGAATGGAGTATAACAAGATGGACAGCTGCAGAAAGCCACAGGGGCAGTGGTACATGGACAGATCATTCAGCCCCTCCTCATGTCCTAAATCCATCAGGCTCTTGAACTCCTCAGTCTTAGATACCTCCCATCTCTAGACAAAGACAGCAACCAGCTAGCAGCAGCTTGGCCCAAAGGTATGCAGAAATGAATGTAAAATCCTCTTTGTCTTGGGAGTAATGCTGTGAAGAATTTATGGGGTCAGCAAACACAACCCCTTGGTCCTCTCCAGGCTGTAGATGTGGCCTGGGAACACTTGTCCAGGGCACATTCCAACTATCGAAGACTGTGGCACTCACACCTGCCAAGTCTCAGCAGTGGAAGAAAAAGAAGAGCAGCCTGATGCAATTAGCCAGGTGAACAGGGAACTTGTCAAACCATTTAGATAAGACAGTCCTTGAATTTATTCAGTTTCCATTACAGCAGGGTGATTGTGCTTCCACCCCCTGCTGATTTTCTGGCTGAGAAGGCTTTCTCCCAAGGAGGAAGCACAAAGGGAAAGGATGATTTCTCAACCTCCAAATCACAGGACTCTGATGGGAAATCAGCACGTATCACACCTCAAGCCAGGGGGTAAGGGACTTAAAGGGTCAAAGGACACATCCTATGAGGGACTGTGCCCCAGAACCTCAAACTTGATGATTTTTAAATTTCAAGTATCTAATTAATTTTTCAAAACAACTAAACTTCCTTACCCAGTTCACTATGCCTTACGTCATTTACCCATAACACATTTAGCTAAAGGGTTTTATTTGAATTATCAGATTGCAAGCAATCAAGAGTACATTTGAAAAGACAACTTTGAATTTTTTATTTTATGAAAAATACAACAGTTTCTTAATGACATAAATACAATAATAAAAATCAATACACTGTGTGTCGTTATCCTCAAAGTAGTTACTCAAAGTACAAGATTATAGATCAAAAAGATTTTTATAAAAAGGATACAAATAAGTAAGACAAAACTTTGCTTCCAGGGAGTTATGATAAACTAGTAGTATAAATAAAGCAAATTAGCATATATACTAAGATATGTTTAAAACAATGGAATAGGTAGTTTGGGGAAGTACTTGAACATCTCCCTACTTCCCATTTATTTCTCTCCTATTTTAATCTTGCATTCTGTGTTACAAAACAGAAACTGAACAAATGCTCAACGAGGGGTTGCTGTTGGCTTTTGCAATAGTTTTCCTGGTAAAGGAGCCAACCTGTTCTACCTGCCCCACTGTCTACCCTTTGCCAGCTACCACCATTCCACTCTCTGTGTAGGATGAGCACAATGAATCTTCTTGGGAATGGTATAAATTCCTAGTTAAAACTAGAGCTAATTGGGGGCTCAGAGGTATAAGCCCCTGCCTGACAAGCATAAGGACCTGAGTTTGATCTCAGATACCACATGCCACGATGGCCCTGGAACCCCTTGGCTCACCCTGCCAGCCCTGAAACCAGGTGTGGTAGTGCTCGCCTATAAGTTCAGTGATGGGGAGGCTGAGACAGGAGGATCACTGACCCTGTAACAAATAAATAAATGATTAAAAAGAAAACTAGAGCTAACTGGCAAATTATCGACCTCTGTTTTAAAATTTGAACATAACAGAATTAGTTTCCCAATGCTATTTTAACAAGTCATCTAGATTTGGTAGCTTAAAACAACATAACTTTATTCTTTCACAGCTCTAAGTCAAAAGTATAAAATTAACATGTGGACCAGATTGTTTCCCCCTGCAGTCTAACAGAGAATCTGTCCCTTCCCTACCTCTCTTGGCTTCCATTGGTGCTAGAAGTCTTTGTCATCTTTGATTTGCAGCTCCATAATAACTATCTTTGCCTGCCCTTCACTCACCCTTCCCCCTGGGGTTCTTCTCTTATAAGAACATCACCAGTCATTCAATCTAGGATCCACACTAAATCCAGGATGAGCTCAGAGTACCTTGCCTTAAACACGGCTACAAAGGTATTGGATTAGGACTTAGATGTGCCTTTTGGAAGGATGCTGTTCAATTCACTACTGCATCCAAAACTTCACCCTCTTCCCAATGTTCTTCTTTATAGTAATGGAGTCATCATCTTCCTTGTCAGAGCCAGGCTGAACTTTCTGAGTCATTCTCAAGAGCTCATACACTCGCTTCCTTAATTCCTGGTAGCTCCATGATCCATAGCAATGAAGTACAATTAGAGAAACACTTCCCTAAAAAGCCACTCATGCCTGGCCCTCTTTTCCAGGCTTGCTTTTACTATCCCCCTGGCCCGAACTCGGGCCATGTGTCTTGGGTTTGGTCATGATTTCTTCCTAACTGCTCTCCCAGCTTCCTTGGCTGACTACATCACATACGTACTGATTGAAACAGAGCCTGGCTATGCCAAATAATCACATGATACAAACTTGCAGTATCATCCACCCAAAACCAGCCCAATCCTAGCATTCGGGTCCCCTGAGCTGGATTCCAAGACTCTTTCTGGCAAATCACTGACCTCTGTTTTAAAATCTGAACATAACTGAATGCGTTTTGGTAGCTTAAACAACATTTAAAATTTTCCACTGTCCCTGCGCATTTCCCCCAAGGTGTGGTCAGAATAGGTTATTGATTGGTTTAAGATGGACCCATCTGAGACCCCAAATCTCTGGGGCCTCTCTACTGAGATCTAGTCATTAATTTAAGAAGGCTCCCTTGTGGTTTAAGATGACACTTCTAAAATAAAATTCTCTCCTAATGATGGCTTGAGGCCTGCCATTCAGTAAGATAATCAGCAGAACCTGTAGGGTCTTATTTGGAATTGACATTCTCTATTATAATTTTGTTGGTTTATTTTTAAGTTCGTTTTTTGTTTTCATTGGAAAGGAAAGGGTGATTCATAGTTTTAAATGTTCAAAGTGTATAAGTTGCTTTGTTACAAAAAACTACATGTGTACACACACACGCACACAAAAGAAGCCTCTATCTCAACTTGTACCTCCTTGCTCATAATTTACACAGAAATTCAAAAGACAACTCATCTATAAGCTCTTTTACAGCTGCTTTATCAGTCCCACTGGAATATTAAAATTAAAGAACATGTTGAACAACTAAGGGCTTCCTGTTGCCTCTTCCCATGGAGAACTTAGTGTTCCCTTAGAGCAGTAGGCACAAGCCCCTGCCAGTATGGATGGAATTCTGCCTCCCCCACTCATTGTCCTCAGAATCTAGCGCAGTGCCCTGCACAGATATATGCTCATCAATATTCAGTCAATGAAAATATAAGCAGTATGAGAGTAAGATGGGGCTGGTGAGATGGCTCAGTGGTCTAAAGCACCTACTTAGAACAAGCTAAGCAAAGCACAGGGACCACGGTTCAATCCCCCAGCACCACATGCCAGCCAGCCCCGCCCCCTGGTGGGCTGAGCTGGCCACACACACACACACACACACACACAAATAAAGAATGTAAACTAATTTAAAAAAGAGAGAGAGTAAGATGGCCCTTGCCTTCTTATAATATTATAAGTATCACAAAAAAATAGAAATGAATTTCTGTGGGAAACATGGGAAAGAAAGCTGTCAAAACTGAGGAGTACAGCAGAAGTAGATCTTAAGATGGCTCTCGAAGGGTAAGCAATATATCAGTAAGCAAATGTTGGAGAGCCAGGTAAAGAGGTAAATACAGAAGTCATGGCATGTGCAAAAGCCAGAGTCAAATGAAAGTAGAGAGCACATTCCAGCTCTGACAAAGAGCAGAAGCACTACCCAGGCCAGGATGTATAGCAGAACAATCTGGAAAGTTTCAAAACCACTTTATAAATGGGGCTGGGAGATAGCTCGGGGGTCTAAGTGCCTGCCTGGCAAGCGTAAGGACACAAGTTCAATCCCTGGTGCAGCATGCCGTGCCAGGCCCTGTGCTGTGCTGACCGCTGCAACCCGGCATGGTGGTGCACACCTGTAATCCCCTTGTTAGGAAGGCTGAGACAGGAGGATCACTAGGACTCTGAGCTGCATAGTGAGACCCTGTACCAAATACATACATAAATAAAGACTTAAAAAACTGTTTTATATAAAATTTACAGGTAACAATAAATATTTCTCTGTTCATAATAAAATCAAGCTGTTTTTCTGCCCATTTCGCTTTTGAATTTTCCAGAGAAATTAAGTATCTCTTTTCTTGCAGTCTTCATTTTTTGTTTCCCAGAAATAAACATATCTATTTGGTAATTATCCAAGTCTAAATTTAGATAAAAAGAAAGGAAGAAATGATATACTTATATACTTCTTTGTGTTAAAACTGTATAAGTGATTCATTTAGTAAATACTGTTAGAAATTGGTTTTGTTCACTGGGAGGTAGTTTTCAAGCTCTGAATTCTTATGTCTCACCCAAATGTGATTAATCACAATCTCTAGGTCATGATGTCCAGAAATACACACATTCTCAAGATCCTTATTCATTTTGATGTTTCTAGATTGCATTTGGGAATCACTGCTACAGAACGTAACAGGGCAGGAAGAGAAGACAGAGGCAGGAAGAGCAATGACAATGTTCTGAATTAACTCAGACAAGAGCTGCTGAGGTTCTGAACAAAAGCAGCAGTGCTAAAGACCAAAGGTATGGGCAGGCTCTGAAACACCACAAAGACTCATTCCTAAGTACATTTTTGGGTGAGAAAAAGTAGGGACAAAGAAATGGTCTAAGGATTTTCACTAGAATGAATCAGCATAATGACACTGTTAACAAGATCAGAGGACAAGAGGAAGAACAGGCTGAGGAAGAATCAATTTATTGGTTTTAGATGTATGAACTCGGGGTCAGCAAGTCTCTGGCACTCCTAGGTGCAGCAAGTGAGAAAGTGGGGCTGGTTGCTGACCCAGGATCTCCCATATCAGGCAGTAGCTGTCTCCATGGCAGGAGCTTTGGGCAGGCAGGATGGGTGTGTGTGCTTGCGGTTCAGCTAAGGAAGACGCCCTCAGATGAAACAAGCCCCTGAGCAGGTATCGCCATGGGACAGCAGCTGATGTCCAGAGGCCACAAGAAGGACCAAGAACGGATGGAGTGTGAGGATGAAGAGAAAGACGGCAAAGTCATTAGGCTGGAGAGCGGGCAGCCTTCCGAAGAGCAGTGGTAACAATGGAGATGGTAGACAGTGGTGTGGAGGAAAGAACATTGCAAACAGCCGCATTAAACTACTCTTTAGTGTCAAAATATAGGAGGGCAAAACCTGAAAGGAGAAAAAAATGGAGAAAGGACAGCTATTTCATTTAGAGTCTAGAAGAGGAGATTAAAATACGTTTGTAGAACATGAGGAATAGCAGGAGAAAAAAACTTTGAAGTAAGATAATAGAAACTATGAACTAAGATAATAAAATTAAACAGATAAATTAAGGTCCTGTTACAGTTCTGACATTGAATGACCCCAGAGAACATATGGTAAAGGCGCAGTCTTCAGTCTCCAGCGCTGTTGGGAGGTGATGGAACCTCTAGGAGGGAAGGCCTAGCGGGAGGAATCTAGGTCACTGGGCACATGCCCTTGAAAGGTCTGAGATCTTGGCCTCTCCATTTCCGGCTTTGCTTCCCCACAGCCACATGCTCCCAGCTGTGTCCTGATGCTTCAAAGGCCATGAGGGCAAGAAAGTGTGGACTGAGACTTTTCCTCCTTGTAAGTTGATTCTCCCAGGTACTTTGTTACAGCAGTAGAAAGTTAACACAGATGCTGAAGAATAAAGAGGGAATTGGGTCAAGAAACAGGAAAATATCCTGTTGAAAATCTCAGACAAGTATTAACACACTTTCACCCTTTCCTAATCATGTATTATTGGTCAATGCTGTCAATTTTTTGGACAGTAGACCCTGTACCAAATACATAAAAATAAAAAGAAACAGCAAACTAACTCACTCTGCAGAATCCCTCAGAAGTTCAGTACCTAAAGACACCAGGCAGTAGGAAGACAAGATGAATCTTAGGCTAAAATACTGTAAGTATTTAAAAGTACACAGGAATGAGTACTACAATCATCTCAGCTATCCCAAATATATACTTGCATGATTTTCCCCCTTACGTTTTTTTCTTATCTTTTTTTCCTTTCTCTCATCTTTATTGTTTATTCCTTATATTCAATATCTTTCCATCTTACTATGTCTAGTATTCCTTTCAGATTTTATTTATTCTTTTAGGTTTTTACACTAGGTATACAATACAGTATTTACACATTTGGGTCTGATTTATTTCACTTATGAATATAGCCTCTAGTTGCACCCATTTAACCATAAAGGCCTCAAGTTTGTCTTTCTTTATAGGTGAGTAATACTCCATTGTACAAAAATACCACATCTTTTTTATCCATTCCTCAGGTGATGGGAATTATGGCTGTTTCCAAGATTTGGCTATGACAGATTGTGCTACTATAAAGTAGCAGTTAATTCTTAAAATTTTCATGTTGACTAACTCTATATGCTATTATCTATATTCTGAGCAACTATATTGAAGACAGCAAAGTACAATACAAAAACCACTGTTGAATACCCCTCATCTTGTTCTTCTAAGTGTATACCATTTCTAATGACTCATCAATTAGTATTCTCTCTTTAAAATATTTTTTTTAAATATAAAGTAGAAAAGGACAAGAAAAATTAAAGTTTATTAAAAGTAAGCATTAATATTTAATTATGGCCTTTCCTTTCCGCTGTAACTCCGGCTCGGTGCAATCGCAATGGGCAAGTTCATGAAGCCGGGGAAAGTGGTGCTGGTCCTTGCTGGACGCTACTCCGGACGCAAAGCCGTCATCGTGAAGAACATCGACGACGGCACCTCCGACCGCCCCTACAGCCACGCCCTGGTGGCCGGGATTGACCGCTACCCCCGCAAAGTGACAACCGCCATGGGCAAGAAGAAAATCGCCAAGAGGTCGAAGATCAAGTCCTTTGTGAAGGTGTATAACTACAACCACCTCATGCCCACAAGGTACTCGGTGGACATCCCGCTGGACAAGACCGTGGTCAACAAGGACGTCTTCAGGGACCCCGCCCTCAAGCACAAGGCCCGGCGGGAGGCGAAGGTCAAGTTCGAGGAGAGATACAAGATGGGCAAGAACAAGTGGTTCTTCCAGAAGCTCCGGTTTTAGGTGTTTTTTGTTTGTCATTAAAAAAAAATTTTAAAAAAATATATTTAATTATGGGCTGGGGAGATAGCTCAGTAGAATAAGTGCTTGCCTGGCAAGTACAGGGTCCTGAGTTCAATCCCTGGTACCACAAAAAAATTAATTATTTAACCAGTTCTGCATACCTGTATCTATTAATCTGAACAATAGATTTGAAGATGAAAATATGTAATATAACAACCATTGTTAAACTTTTATTCTTACTTTGAAACTCTACCACTTGTACTGTCACTTGTGACTCTGATCTTGTCTTGTTTCTGCTGCTTTTACTCTTTAAAATGAATTAAAATAAATGGATAAAGAAATAAAAATAAAAGTAGATGGGGCCACTTAGACCTGCCTGTCTCTAGGTCCACACAGCAATATGGCTGACCTCATAGCACACTAGGACTTTGTCTTTCAGAAACTTTTAATTAAAGGGTTCTCTGGGCTCAAGCACCAGACATGGCAGAGCAGTGAGATGAAGTGTGAGCAACACCCGGATGACTGAGTGACACTGTGCAAGCGAACCACATCATGCAGCATCCAGCCTCCTCCAAGGAGAATGGACAGTTCCCTGGAAAAGCTGCTGTGCCCCCAGAAGCCCCAATTTATGCTCGCCATCTCACTTGCATTCTCATCTCAGAAAGATGAAAATGATGTCCAATTCTTATTTCATCATGTGTTTTGTTTTTGTTGGTTGTTTTTTTTTTTTTTTAATAAAAGGAACAATAGAATTAAGAACAATTCTCAGAAATAAAAAAAAAAGACATTCTCTGATTTTTTGCAATTCGGTAGAAGGGCTGGAAAATTAAGTAAAAGAAATGCTCCAGGGCTGGGGAAATAGCTCAGCAGGATAAGCGCTTGCCTGGCAAGCACAGGGCCCTGAGTTCAATCCCCAGTACTGAAAAAAAAAAAAAGAAAGAAAAAAAGAAAAAGAAAAGAAACAAATAAACAGATAAACAAA
>NW_004524658.1:8003918-8072351 GCF_000260255.1 Octodon degus | reverse complement strand
TTCCAGGAAGTAGAACAATTTGTGGAAAGAAATGGTAAGAGGTGTAAGAGGCACAGAGGATGAGTACAGAACTCAAAGGACAGTGGTTTTAGAGACAGCTAAAAGATACAAATATAGGGAAAGGAGCAGTCAGCTAGATAGCTTTTAACCTTCCAGAATTAAAGTACTCTAATATCTAGACAGAAAAAACTCACAGAAGTACCGAGAAGATGAAGAGGGAAAATGCTCATCATCATGAAATTTCAGATCCACTAAAAAGGATTCTAAGAGTTTCCAAGAGTGGATGTGAGGGCAATCTGGCTGTGACGCCGGCTGTCCCACTGATCACCAGGGCTGATTCGGCCAATCTGCTGGGCGAGCCGGAGCCCCTTCCTCTCTCCCTGCTTCGTGTCATCATCCCAGAGTCAAGGACTTGGTCACAGAGGACAACTACTGTGACAGAAGATGACAGTTTCCCTGGTCAAGCATATAGTAGTGCTCCCTTGCTAGAACCTCCAAACAAGCTCTCAAGAGAGAAGAGATAATATCAGGAACCCAAATGACATCAGACTTTTCCACAGCCAAAAATACTGAAAAGCCTGGGAAATACCTACACCATGCTGAAGGAAACCTATTTCAACCTTTATTCTACACTTTTGCATGAGAAATAATTCTTTTGATACAGAAATTAAGACATTTTTGAACATGTCATGGTTCAAAAATTTAGGTTCTATTAAAACATGCACAGAAAAAAATCAGAGGATGCACATCAACACAAAAGACTGAGCAAAAGAAGCGGCCGGTGGAGGATTTAGGAAACACTGGATTCCCAGTGAAGAAGCACAAAGGAAAAAAAAAAAAAAAAAAAAAAAAAAAAAAAAAAAAAGCACAAAGGGCAAACTGTACAAGAGCTCCACATCTAGCACTAAGCAATTTGTCCATACTAAAGCAAGTGCTTGCTTGTAGCAATTATTTTACATATTCTCAGTCAATAACCTCCAAGTAAAATAAGAAAATACGCGAGAGGGGTTGACTGAGTCAGCTGTCTTGTGGCTGAGACACAAGGCCCGACACCCACAATCCAATGGAGCAGAGGTTTAATTCACCCATAGGCTCAGTGCATGTCCAGCTGGCTGCCAGCAGACCCAGGGTGCAGCCGGCCTGGGGAGCAAAGCTGTTAGTTCATGTGGCCGGAAAGTGGAGCAGGGAAGAGTGCCGAGAGGAGTGCGGGTATCCAAGCCCACAGCTGTGGCCCACCCCACCCTGCCCAGGAGCAAGCCTCATTCATTCATTTGCTAGGCTTTCTTAGTCCAATGACACTGACATATAAGGAACAGCAGTCACAAGGGTGTGCAGTCACAGCGCTTCATTGAGTAAGCAGAGATAAGCTTGCAGATTATAATGATGTGACTGTTTACTATTACATTAATCAGAGCTTTTGGATGTACTAGAAGTTACAGTCATCTAAACCTGATGAGACCAGAAAGAGTAGTATAGCCACAATATTTAGAAATGCAGAGATACATATGAAAAGAAACAGCTACCACAACGATGGGGTGGCTCTGTGGACTAGAACAGAGGGTAGAGACCACAAAACTCTTACAATAAACCGTTCTGAGGTTGTAGGAAGAAAAAGATGGAGAAAGGACAGACTGAAGGACAGGTTGAGAATATAGTGATGGTAGGGAAAGCTCACGAAGGCCACACATAATTAGGTGGGTGGGGGGAAGGAAAAATAGGCAGAGAGTGAGTACAGAGAGATAGAAGTTGTGGAAGTTTGCCCACCTCTTAGAAGAGAGACCCCTCAAGGCAGATACTCCTATGTATGCCCTACACCATTTGCCCTCCCCATAGCTCTTTTTAAAATATAAGTTAAATGCTTGGAAAAGAAACCAGGCTGCAGCCAGTACTATGCAGACATACCGTGTGTATGTGAGTTTGAGTTTTGTAGGAAGTGAGCTAAGTGCAGAATTATTTATGCTCTACATCAGCATATTAATATCACACACTAAATTTTCTGGAAAGTCTTGTTATCTAGACCTTAGCTTTGGGGTTTGGCTTTATTTTTGCCTATAAAATGAAGTAACTAAAGACTAATGTTTTGAGTGGCTTCTGGATCTCTGGTCATGCCTCACTATTCTGAAGGCCTATAATGTTCCTCCTTCTCTCGCCCCTGTCAGTCCTCTATGTTTGCTCAGGTCTTAGTTCAAATTCCTTTCTCAGAGGGCCTCCTGTGCTCCCCTCAAACTAGGCTGTCTACTCCCAAGCTCCTTCTCTCACGGCACCTTCTACATCTTCATGTGCTCTTCATAACTGCTGTTTTTGTACTTGATTTAAAGACATTTTCCCAAGAAGACCACAGACTGTTGGGGATCAGTAACACACATACTCTCTCTCTACTGCCCCCTAATTGGTATGGATTCTTGACAGGCCAGACAAGGTCTCCTTTCACACGTGCCAGCCATTATATGCAGCTTTCATCAGCGTTCCTCTTTTTCAATTTTTATTTTTCATTAGTACATGTCAGCAATGTGCACTGATCGCACTCCCGGGGGGGAGTCTGTGTGTACACAGAGCATCTCAATCCTTTCTTCATCTCCTCCCCCTTTCCTCCTTCTGCCTCACATCTCTCAGTCACCTTGCCCTTTTCAAACCATCTATCTCCCTATTTCCTATCTATCCTTTACTTTGCGCTATATTTACATCTTGTGCTTCTCGTGCAAGAGGGACCATATCACATTTAAGCCTGAGTATCCAACATGTTTCACTCAGCACTACGTTCTCAAGGTGCATCCGTTTTCCTTCTTCCTGATGGTCCTTGGCCCAGAGGAGTATCTAATTGGGGCAGAGCTGGAGTTTTTACGGGGAGTTCAGTATAACATATACATCTCTAACTTCTCTTAAAAGATCTGGTAATTCTAGATTTCAATGCTAACACCAAATGTATGGAGATTAAGGAAAGAGAAGAAGACAGCCCAATAGTAGGCAAGCCTGGCCTTGCTTCATGGAGACAGTTCAGAGTCCTGATTAGATTCGTACATTGTTCATGACCCAAAAGAAGGCTAAGCCTTGAAACTGCCCCTCTTTCTTCTGCAACAGTGCAACATTCCCCTCCTCTGCTCTTCCCACATCATTGTTGGTAAGCTCTTAACTTCCCTCCTTTTATCATTTTTTGTCACTCCCTCCTTTAATTACATTTTTGTCACTTTTATGACTCTTTTCTAAATGCCTCCACTGTGCCCAAATTCAACTGCATTTTTCCCTAAGAAAAAATGTAACACAGTTTAGAACTATTAAACTAGTGTTCACCTAAGAGCTTTTAAAAGAAATATCCAAGACTAAACGGGTTCAGCCAGTTTTCACACGCAGCTGTCCAGTGCAGAAAGGAAAGTGCAGTGCAATCTAAGGAGGTGCTGGAATCCTGCATAGAGATATTTTTTGTGTATTAAAACAACACGGCAAATGGATAAGAGAGATCCACCCCTGCAGCCGTCTCCCTATATCCTGAACACAAAAATAATTGAAATCATCCATAGCTCAAACCACATGGCTACCATGAGCTCTGACAAATATATGCACACAACCACACGTGCATATGTGCATGTATGTGCACGTGCATGCATGCATGCACGCACACACACACACACACACACACACACACACAGAGGCTCATACACTTGCATAAATTTGTAATCAACAAAGCCTTCCCTATCCAATCCCCAAGCTTCTTGCAGTCACACTAAAGCATCAGATAATTTGCTCTGACTGAAAGTAATCACAGTTTATAAATTCCTGTCAGACAAGAATTCATTTAAATTCTTTTCAAAGCTTTTCAAGAGAAGAGAGGCCTGCCCTTCAAAGATACCCTCTTCTGGGTTAATGACTTGGATTATTCAGTTTATCACAAGCGAAAGGTAACTTGGCAGTTGGATTGAAAGTAGCTTATTCTCAAATTGCGTTGCCAGGGGCTTTCTGTCTGCTTTGTTTTGTTATTGTTTTGTTTTGAGTGTATAAAGATTTTGGCCACGCCACTATTCCGAACCCTTTGGAAGCATAGCTGTGGGACCTTGCACATAGAGAACCACAAAGAGAATTTGACTTTCTGTCCTATGCGACCCCTCAAGGACCAGGAAAGCCATATCCTGTATAAGACACAATGGGACAAGCCCTTTACCAGACTTGAGTCCACAATACCACTGACAGGATGAGACCTTTACTATACATTCAATTCTAGCACTTCCCATGTGAACAGCTAAAGTTTCTTGCCAAGGCAGTGTTTCTAGGACATATGAAAAATGATAATCTAGAAAAAGCCTTACAGCATTTTTAAAAAATGTTCCTAGAGCCAGCAGGTCAGTAGTATGAAGTTCTCCTATATCCGTGGTTACCAATCAAAAGTTTCTAATGCCTTGTATTAGACACTGGCCCATAGTTGGGAACAAAATACCTGATACCCATGGTGTAAAGCAGAGGAGGTTTATTTTGGCTTATGATTTCAGTACAAGGTTAGTAGACTCCAGGCAGAAATGACATGGCAAAGAGGCACAGGAGAGTGAAGGCACTCAACCTACAGCAGCCAGAAGGCAGAGAGAGAAAAAAGAGACTGAAAAAGAGACAAGAACAGCAATGTGCTCTTCCAGGTCACATCTACACTGACCCACTTCCAACCTCCTAACTGCATACCCAGCTACTGAATTTATCAGTGGACGAATCTACACATAATACCCCCATAATACAATCATTTTCCAAGCACATGAGACCTTTAGTGAGTGTTTTAGATCTAACTCAAAATAACCTACCCCTAGATCACAAAAGGTGCATGTCCATTTTAGCCCATCCCTAACAGTTCACCACAGTTTTAGCAGTTCCAGTACTGCTGAAAAATATAAGTTCAAAGTCTGCTGTAAAACTCAAAGTGAACTTTTAGTTGTAAGTCCTGGTAAAAATCAAAATGAAATTTAAATATTTCCAACATGCAGAGCAAGCAAGACCAAAATCAAACAGGGAAAACATTAAATCTTGTGGTTCCATACTAATCCACCTTTCACGGGCAAGTTACAGCTGAGTTGTGAGATCCAAAGGGCCTGGGTAGCCCTACCGCTATGACATTGTCAATTGCTGCCCACTTGGCCTCTCTCTTAGGTTGGCTCCCTCTCTGCCTGTACCTTTCATCAGGAGACAACCCACATTCCTAGCATCTATAATTTCCTAGGGGATCCACAACACCATCAGCTTCACTGTTAGAGATTAATCTACTTTCTTATTTATTTTTTTCTTCACATTCTATAGGGATTTAAAGTTTAATATATCAATATGTGATGGAAAATACCTGTTTCATGTTATGTCTAAGATGTTTGATATTCAGATAGCTAGTGAGGTTAAGCTCAACTGCCTACATTATAGGGTTATAATATCATTAAGCTTCTCTTCTGGAGGGTTACAATTTAAGTTTGCAGACCAAAAATTAGAGAAAAAGAAGGGCTGCAAGGACAGACAACATTTTGACCCTAGCCTTACAAGGTCAGTGAGGACTCAGGACATAGGAGAACCTGTACTGTAACATTATGTAACTCAGTTTTGTCCCAAATTTTCTGATCAAGGAGATTATGGGGCCACAGAGGAAAGTGATTGATGATGTAGAGTGTGCCTAAGGAGAGTGACATGGAGAAACAATATTCTCTCAGGCTTTCACAGAGAGCAAATTGTTTAAGCAATAGCCATGACTCATTCACATGACTGACACTGAGAAAAGATCTACAAACTGCAGTACAGGGTTTCAGGATAAATCCTGAGGGGATTTGACTGACCTTATCAGATAAAGAAGTTTCATTTCTTGTTATATAGGTCTTGCTTTACCTTGGTCTTAACCATTCAGCAGAAAAGTACAAAAACAAGATATAAAAAGTAGTCATATTAATATGCTGAGCTATAGAAGGCTCAAGTTAACAACTTCTAACATTGCCAGTCCTGTGGATAACCCACTACCATTTGGGACTACTGGACTATATTGGATTATTTTGCTGAATTCATGCACCTACAATATTTGAATGGCAATGGAATATTCATCTCTGACAAAACTTAACCAAAAAAGGGGGATACAAATGAAGGAGCATTTTGTGTCTGTATGTACAAAGTAGTTAGGATAGATATGCAACTACTTTCTCTTAATTCAATAAGAAAGATTTGTACTAATAGTGTTTGGACAGGATGTCATGTCTGCATCTTGTGCTATGAATAACCACTATGAAGACAACAATATGCAATGCAGTAATTATTGAAACTGTCCTACTAATTGGTTTTGAAACTGTGTCATTGCTACTTGTTTCTCAAAATTAATTTAAAAAATAAATAAATAGATTAATCTACTGCCTTCTGAAAGCACATTCTCTGACCTTCCAGACCTTCTTTTGAAATCTTAGTAGAAGCCTTCCTCAGCCCCAAGATCCTGCATTTGGGATGTGTGAAAAATCAGCACCACACAGATGACCCAAGATATGCTACCAACTTGAGCAGTAGGTAGGCCCTTTTGTGTCATAGCTACAGAGGCCTTTGAGTGCCTGGATGGCTAAGCATTATAAAATGAATCCTGAGAAACAATTTCCTAGTCAGTCCTTCTTGAGCAGTCCTTCTTGAGAGAAGAGTCTCAGTTACTCTCCTCTAATTGCTGGGACAAATACCCGACACCCAAAATGAAGGAAGAAAAAGTTTATTTAGCTCACAGTTACTGAAGGTTTCAGTCTATACTCAGGTGGCTCCAAGGCAGAGTGGCATATGACAGAGCAACCTTTTATGACAGCAGCAAAGAGCAAGAGAGCACAATGGAGAAGTAGTAGCAACAATGGATACAGAAAGTCTGTCTCTCTGTCTTTCTTATGTTGGATTCAGGCTATCTGCCCCAGGCTGGGTGTAGCACTCACACTCATAATCCCGGCAGTAGTAAGGCCCATAATCCCAGTGGATCATGAGTTAATCTCAAACTCTAGAAGTACTCACCCCATGACTACATGAGGCTTTGGCGGGGACAACTAGACACAAACCATAACAGCTACCAAAATCTCTGTCCTCAAATGAAAACTATACAGCTCTGCATGCTTGAGCTTGCAAAACATGGGTTCTTGCTATACCTGAGATGCTCTCAAGCCATCTGTCCTACAGTCCTAAGGTAAAGTACTTTATTTCATTTTTATGTTAATCTTTTCAGGACTCAAGCTCCTCTTTGCTCCAACTTTATAGGTGCTTCTTCCCCCTACCCCAGGCGACAGCATGAATGCAGTCCCCCACTAACACAATTACGCAGTCGAGCTTCCTACATTTGGGGAAATCACAGAGGTCAGCACATTCAGAGTACAGTGGATAAACTTGTCCTGGGAACACTACGTTTGTGATTATGGTATCTCCCCTGCCAAGTAAGTAGAGGTGCTTCCATTCTTGTTACCACCACCGTAATTTTTCAAATTTTGAGCTCTGCTTTTTAGCTCTGATATTTCCTGATGATCTGGCTAAAAGTAATCAATAATGGCCATGCCACACCCTGAACACTGAGCAGCTTTGAAATTTCCTCTGCAAGTTTAATAAGTATACCACCCTTAGTCTCAGTCTTCCACAAAGTCTAAAGTCATAGGAAACATGAATACAATTTTTCCACCAGGGCATAACACACATCACCTCTACTCTGTTAATGAAATTTCTATTTCCCTCTGAAACTCCCTGTGCGCAGCCTTCACTATCTTCGCTCCTATAAGCATTCTGGTCTTCTGAGCTCTGATCAATACGACAGATCAAGAAGTACTCAGAATGCTCCAAGACTACTCTTGCCCAAATCTTCAAACTTTTCCAAACTACTTTTACATGGAGTTCCAAAGGCTTCTGAATTACATAGTCAGATATAGTCACAGAAGTTACCCTACTCCAGGTGCCAATTTCAGTATTAGACACTCCCATCACTGCAACAAAATACCTGAGACCCACATCCTTGGGAAGGAATGGTTTCTTCTGGCTCATGATTTTAGTTCATGATCAGAAGGCTCAAAGCAGAAATGCCATAGTACAGAAACATGGTAGAGTAAAGGTGTTCAACCTGTGGCAGTCATCAAGTGGAGAGAGAAAACAAAGGATGACAAAAGGACAATAGTGCACTGTTCTAGGTCATATTCCTAGTGACCACCTCCACCCAAGTCTGACCTCCAAACAGCATATTTACCTACTGAACTTCAGAATAAATGACTCTATTGGTGATTACTGATGATTATGAGAATAATCCTGATGATCAAATCACCTTCCCAGCCCATGAGATGGGGGGGGGGGTGCATTTTAGATCTTGGGGCTGGCCAAATAGCTCAGTGGATTAAAGCGCCTGCAAGCACGCATAGGGACCAGGGGTTCGATCCCCAGGCCTGCTGTGTCAGCACCGCCCCCAGAGCACACTGAGACTGAGACTGGGCGTGGTGGTGCACGCCTGTAATCTCAGCACTTGGGAGGCTGTAAACAGGAGAATCACTATGAGTCTAATCTAGTAGTGAGACCTTGCACACCTTATAGACCCTTCCCTAAAAGATACAGAAATAAATAAATAAATAAATAAATAAATAAATAAACAAATAGATCTTAACCATAATAAATCTATTGTTTGTTACTATAGGGATTTTCTTGGTGTTGATTTCCCCTCACATATTCTGGGATTATTAATATCTGAGATTTCCCAAGAGTTGCCTTGTAGTTATAATTCTGTGGTGATATTTAAAGTTGAGTAGGTCTTCAATATCTTGAAATCCTGTTGTCTGGACCTTCAAAATCATTTCTAACATTCTTATAACACTTCTCTATTAAATTCCTCAAAAATAAGGAAGGAAATTCCTCTTCCTTAAAAGTCTGTTTCTCAAACTTTTGAAAAATGGACCTTTTAGAGAAAGAATCTGATTTTTTAAAAAAAGAAATAAAAACATGAACCTACCTCCCAGGGGAAAAAATGCACATTTTGGAATGTTCAGAAGCTTAGAAGCTCAAGCCATGGACTTCATGTTAAAAAAAACAAAACCCTGCTTTAGAGAAAGAGCCAAAGAAGAAAACAATCAGTGTGTAGAGACAAGTAGAGCAACTGAAACTATGTGTTCACAGGAGATGAATGATTGACTCTTGCATGAACATAAAAATTGGGATAGCCATCATGAAATCTGGAGCACTTGAGGGCACGGCGAGAGGAGGTGGAGTTAGATATCTGTTCCTATAGCATCCTCTCTTCTGGAAGCGACTTACCTGACTTCTCATTAGATTTAGCAGCCCCAGGGCCGGGGAGATGCCTCAGTGGAATAAGCGCTTCCCTGGCAAGTGCAAGGGCCTGAGTTCAATCCCTGGTTCCGCAAAAAAAAGAAAAAAAAAAAAAAAAAAAAGATTTAGCAGCCCCTATCCTATGCCCCCAGGAGTATTCTGTAAAATGCTGGTCCTTTACTAGTGGATTGAATAAGGGCCCCACTTGACAGATAAATATTTCTAATATAACCTGGGTGCACATATCCATCACTGTTTTCTCTATGCATTAGTAAGTAATTCACACTTGAGCTCCTGGGCCATACAGAACCAAGTAGTGTCCCTCAGGCAAGAGCCTGCGTCCCTTGCACTAGGCCACAGCCATCAGTAGATCAGTCTTCCTTTCTCACACACTACAAGGTGGGAATCATAACTTGCTTTACCCTGTGGTCTCGGTTCTAACCCAATGATAGGTACACAGTTGAAGCTTTATATATGTGTGTTGAATGAAAGAATCTCACTGAATTTTCAAAACTGAGATCAGCTGACAAAACTGACCTCCTGCTTGAACCTGATGTCACCTCATCTTGTGGTGCTCACTGACCTCCTGCCACACTATATAATGTGCACAAGTCACGGTGTACACTGGTTGTCCACTGGCTGAAGTGACCAACAATGAGTGGCTTAGACAGAAAGACTGAAGAATTCTTTCTTTGCCAATTTTCAGGTTGGTTTCCTAGTTTCTTAGATGAAACATAAAATAACCACTCACTATGTGTCTCGATAAGCTAACTTTTTACTTTTTATTTTTTTATTATACCATCCCAAATAGGTCATTAGCATTTTGTTTACTTATTTATTTTTAGTTATTTTATGGGGTGGTGGCTCAGCCTGAGCCACCTGAGGGTGGGGCTGGTGCAGCAGGTAGTGCCAGGGATCAAACCGCAGTCCCCTGCACCTACCTAAACTTGCCTAAGCAGGTACTTTAGACCCCTGAGTTATCTTGCTAGCCCCTATTTTTTATTTTTTAAAGATAATAAAAAAAATAGTAAAAGAAAAGTAAAGTAGGTTGTTATATATTATCACCAAATTTGTTGCTCTGATTACCAGATATAGGCAGGCAGATTGATCAAGCAATTAAATATTAACTCTTCCTTTCACTAAACCTTAATTTTTTTTCCTTTTCCTTTTTCTGTTTTACTTTTTTAAATTTATTTTAAAGAGACTATAAAAAAAAATAGATGAGACATTAGAGACAATACACATTTAAAAGGTATTCAATACAAAAGCTATCCATCCAACCATGGCTATTATACTGCACATTGCCATCCTCAGGGAAGTTGCTCATATTATAGATATAGCATATAGAGTTGGTCAAAATATTTTATTTTATTTTATTTTATTTTATTTTATTTTATTTTATTTTATTTTATTTTATTTTATTGTGTAACCAGGGATTGAACTCAAGACTCTTGCGCTTGCCAGGGAAGCCCTTGTTCTACTGAGCCATCTCTCTGGCCCCTGGTCAAAGTATTTTAAACATTAACTGCTATCTTCAAAAACTTGTATTAATTTTGTGTTCTTGTTTTGAAGTTCTGCACTATTTTTATTATTCTGTGTTGCTTTGTTTCTTGTCTTTGTTCTTGTTATTTGACTTTGTTTTCTTCTCTTTAAAATAAAAAAGTATAAACAATACAGAATTTCACTAAACAAAATAATACAAATTCAACAGTGATTATTATAGTATATATTGTTGTCTTCAAATTACTTGTTCAGATTTCCAGATGTAAGCATGAAAAATTGTAACAAAATTTAAAGAGAGGAAAAAGTAACAAAAATTAGAAAACAGAGAGAAAATCTGAGCATTAGCTGTTTATTTCAATAGACCAGCATAAATCAGCAGTAAATTATTCAAGCTATCCTGTATATATACATAAGCCAACTTTTAAAAAGTAACATGAAAAAAATGAGGACACCAAGAGATCTGTTAAATATTCTTGTACAGCTGTTTCCATCTTAGCATTTAATTAGCTATAATTGCAATTTAAAAACAATTAAGCCCTGCTGGGGTTATTTACTGCGCCTCATGATGATTCTGTTTTCACACTCCTCAAAACAGGCAGCTAGGGCTAGAACCGCTGACACTGAAAGGACAAATGATTACTACACAGTTTATTTCCCTTGCTATTGTTCAGGGCTGAAGGTATGCTTTTATTTATTTGTTTATTTTTGCATCATTCTGCAATGTTAGAATATAAATTTCTGTGTGTTTCTATTCAAGTGGCACAGGCCATGCATGGTGCTATAATCTTAAGATATCCATTCCTGCTACTCCAAGGAGACCTCCCATTTCCTATTGAGTGTTCTTGCCCAGATTGTAGTGAAAAAAAAAAAATTGGAGCCAAAATTGTCATACTACTAACTAATAAGTTGGGGTAAAAAATCAAAGGGCAATTAATTAAAGTGTGTTAATTTTCTTATACAACAGAAAGCTACCAAATATTGCTGGAAAATAAATGGATTTATAAATATAAGAAATAAATGCAGTCTGGGTGTTGTGGCACATGCCTGTAATCCCAGTGCTGGGGAGGCTGAAAACAGGAGGATCACTATGAGTCTAAGCTATACCAAATACATAAATTTAAAAAAAGAATAAATAGTACCTTCAGCAGTTAAAGCAGAAGGAACACAAGTTTGAGACCAGCACAAAGCACATATTGAGAGACGTTCCTTACAATAAAAATGTTAAAAGGCTGGGGATGGAGTTCCATGGGTTCAATTCACAGTTCTGTAAGTAAGTAAATATCCATAAATGCAGTCCTAGATTAAAACACTGGGATGAATAAAGGGGGAAAACTACTGAAATCTTAGTAAATTTGAATGTTAAAAATAATCACATACTATTATTGGTTCATTAATTGTGACAAAATTATACCAGCGTAAGATGTTAATAATAACAATAACTGAGTGTGGAGTCCATGGGAATCCCTTGTACTATTTTTCAACTTCTCTGGATTCTGTAAGTATTCTAAAATTAAAAGGCTACTAATTTTTTAAATAAGGGTTATCCCTAAAGAATATAATTAAGAAATGTAGCTTATAAATGTAGCTTTCTCTTTTCTCAGGTGAAAAGAGAAAGATAAATTTTTTAAAATATGTATAAACAAGGTATGGTAGATCAAATGTGTAATTCCAGTATTCTGGAAGGCTAAGGTAGAAGGACTGTGAATTTGAGTACAGCCTAGACAACTTGATGACTTACAAAGGCCTTATTTCAACAGGAAATACACATATATACATACATATATACATATATACACATTTTTTAATTATTTGTTTATCTATTGACTTGGTACAGGGTCTTGCCCCCAGCTCAAACTCGTGGTAATCTTCCTGTCTCAGCCTCCCCAGCAATAGGATTACAGACGTACACCACCGTGCCCTGTTTCGGTGGCCAACATGGCATGCAGTACTGGAGACTGAACCCAGATCCTAGCACTTGAGAAGCAGGCTCTTAGACTGCTGAGCTATATCTCTGGCTGTTTTGAGCTGTTTCTACGAGCTGTTATTATTGTTATGAGCTGTTTCTATTACCCTCCAAAACCTCATGTGGTCATAGATGGGGCTTTTTCATAGGTGACTGAGTAAAGATGGCTGATTACTAAATCAGCTCACTGATTGGTTTGACACAACCCTACTTGCTATAGCCTACATAGAACACAAAAGGGGGGAAAATTGCTAAGGTCCCTAGTTTGCTTTGCTGCCTTTTGCCTACCATGAACTGTTTCTCCTCTGTGAGACCTATATGCCATGCCACCCTGAGGCTCTGTAGACCTATACTAAATACACAAAAAACAGATAAGGTGAAAATAAGGGTTGGATTTAGAGATGTATGCCTCCATTTCCCTATTATCCACCTGCACTCTCTAACACTCCTCTCATTGCTGTTTTGATTTATATTCTAGGAAGTTTATCAGTGATCTACAATTCAATCAACGAGTTAACAAGTACTAACTAAGACCCTGTTGTGAAACCCTCTGTAAACACTATGGGGCAACATTTCTGGAACAAGCAAGGTGGCTGTCCTATCAGCCTTCTGTGGGCGTCCTCAGACCTAGCCTAGCACCTGCAGGCTTCTCCACAGTCTCCACAGAAAATCTGGACTCTAGCTGCACCACTAAGTTACCTGAAGAACTTTAGAAATGCATCAGCGCTCAGAGCCATGCTAACAGAGACCTTCATTTAATTGGATCTCAGTATTTTTTTTAAAAAATTGATCAGAAGTTTCTGATATGCACCAGGGTTGAGTATAGAAGTTTATAAGGTGGATTATGGCAAACCCAATATGGATGTTAAGAATGCAGTTAATTTTTACAACAGGGGCTGGAGAGATGGCCGGCAGCACAAGCACCTGCCTTGCAAGCTCAAGGTGCTGAGTTCAAACCCCAGTACCGCAGCCCAAATACATCATGCCCACCCTGAAACTGGGCATGGTGGTATATGGCTGTAATCCCAGCACTGGGGAGGCTAAGACAAGAGGAACACTGAGTCTGAACTGTGTAGTGAGATCCTGTATCAATAGACAGATAGATAGATAGATAGATAGATAGATAGATAGATAGATAGATATTATATATGCACACACACTTACATACTATGTGTGTGTGTGTGTGTGTGTGTGTGGATAGATAGATAGATAGATAGATAGATAGATAGATAGATAGATCAACAGTGTATATGTGGGAATTTCAAATCAGCATGATTCTTTCCCTCCGGCAGCTACTAACCCTCCATGAAGATGAGATAGGAATTATGCATAGCAGCACAAGGAACACAACTGAGATTGGCAGCAATGAGCAGAAAAAGAAGCGTTTCTCTACAATTTTAGAGGGAGCATGGCCCTGCCAACACCTTAATTCCAGACTTCTAGTGTCAGCCCTGTAAAGAAATACATTCCTGTTGTTCCAAGATACCCAGTTTGTGTTACCTTGTTATAGCTGAGGAAAAAAATAACAGGTAAAAGGAACAGTAAAAGAAAAATTGATAATCTAAGCAAATTATTTTTAATAGCAGGAAATATTTTTAATAGTAAAGAACAAGAAGAATGAAAAGAGAAGGAAAAAGAAAAATAAGAAGGGTTTTGCATATCAAATATAAGAGTATGGCAAAAATCCAACATCTTAGTAATTCAGAAATTATGGACATACCAGCTTCTTGCATTAGAATACAAAATGCTGATGGGGGCTCACAAAGCACTGACACATTAGTATATGACTTTCATGTGGGATTTCCTGGGCAGTAGAACAAAATGATAAAAATTATATAATAATTTAAAGTTTTAAAATATATACCAAAAATTAACTACTGTGGTTCGATAAACATCACCCAAAGGCCCACGTACTGGAAGGTTAGTTCCCAGCCCATGATGCTTTTGGGAGGTGGTAGTACCTTTAGGAGGTGGGGCCTAATGGAAGGAAGTTACATCACTGAGATGGGGAGCATGCTCTTCAATGGGATATTGGGACCCCAGCCCCACCCCTTCCTCCCTTTCTGCTTCCCAGCTGTCATGACAGTCCTGTGTATTCCCAGCCATGACACACTGCCTCACCACAGACCCAAAATGACAAGTGCAACCAACCCTGCACTGAAGCCACTGAATCCATGAGTCACAATAAACCTTTCTTCCTTCTAATTTGATTGTCTGATATTCTGCTATAGTAGCAGAAAGCTAATGAACTACCTGTGAAAACAGAAGGTGCACAGCAATAGCAATATCAAGGACAAAAGGAAACAATTCATGTCAATAATGCACCAAGAAGAAATAACTGCGATGTGTGGGAGACTATCGCCTACGAAAATGTAAAAGGAAAGCTGCCAATTGTAAGAAGGAAAAGGAAAAACCCACAGTCAGACTATACAGTTCTCTGCTGGGACAAGTCGGCTGAGAAAAGACATGGAGAGTGGTAAGTAGGATTGTAGCGGCTGGTACCAGCTTGGTCAGCAAGATTAACCTAAAACTAAGTAAAACCTTACTCTCCATGAACAGAATGCCCATTCTTTTTAAGCACACAGGACCATGGGTCAAAGTAACAATATATTAAGTTTCTGAGAAGCCCCAACAGATTTCAAGGAATCATAATCACACAGGCAACATTCCTTGACAAAATGCAATATTACTTATCTCTGAAATCAACTTCTCTCTAAAAGAAATGCAAATAAATCTACAATACAGTAGCATTTTCAATTACAGTAAAATACAATAGAGCAGTAACACACTGTATTAGAGAGGATGTCAGAAAACAGGAATCTCTGTCATGTGGAATTAATATAATTTGGCAATGTGTTCAAAAATTTATAGACATTTCTCTTTGTTTCCAACATATTGAAAGGAACTTTCCCTATACATATAAATATACAAAAAGAAGAAAGTACATACATTTTCTTCACAGTATTTGTTGTTAAAGTGAAAGACATAAAAATCTTAAAGTTCATCACTGTGCAAATGACTAAATTCTAGTCTTCTCATATCATTGAATATTAACAAGAATAGGACAACTCCATCTTTTCTAACAAGAAAAAGCCCCAGGTTCTGCAAAATTCAGAGCAATGTGTATAGTCATAATCTAAATTTTTTATAAGGAAATATCCCCAAACCTCTACTAACAGTAGCTGTTCCTGGAAAAAATATTGAGAGACAAAAAAGATCTACTCCCACTATCTTTCTCTAACACTTGTATTTTTACTATGTGCCTGTACTACTTTTCAGGTAACAAAGACCCTAGTCATTTTATTTATCCATTTAAAATACGACATCTATATAAGATGAAGCATCTAGTCATAAGACTAGTGAACTTACTGCAGAAATTCTAAATTCTTTTGTACATTCCCTTTTAATTCCTTCATTGGTAAAATGTCTGGACTCACAGGTCTGTACAATTAATTAAACCAGCAAACGTGTTCAACAAGGCTTACCAAAAGTTCATTAGCTGACTGGCTCATGTAAAGATGCTCATTCACAATCCGCAGAGCACACCAAAGGCCGCTTCCTCCAGTGGCAAACCAACTGGAGAGCCCTGGCTGCCTGCTCACTGTGCCCTCCCTACTCCATGGGACACCCCCAACGCTCTCCGCCCAGCCCCAGTACCTTTGCTATACTCTATTCTTGTTTCCTGAATGCTCCCTCCCCAATAGTCATGAGGGCTTAACTCAGCGCTCTGCCCAAATGTTTCTCAGCTAGGAAGGCCTCCTTGTGCCAATTATTCTAAAGCACTGTGACTCTTCATCTGCATATCCTGCTCCCTTTCTTGTTCCATCATACCACTACCTGAAATGATTTTTATTGTTCGTTGGTCTCTAACATTAGACTGCAAACCCCATGAGGACATAGACTTTCTAGCCATTTTCTTCCAGTGCCACATATATTGCACATGGCAAGCACGAAAAGAAGAATGTGTCACTAGAAATGAAATAAAATTTGTACATGGGTAATCTCTAGCATAGTTTTAAGCTGTGGCCAAGCCACTTTCTAAAGTGTTTATTTCTTCAAACTGCAGCATTTACTGTTTTATGCCAGGCAAATGACCAAAGATAGGACAAACAGAGCAAAGTTCTTTCTACAGAGAGAATAGTCAAGGATGGAGAAAGAGCTTGTGTCACAATGCTGGATTTTTTAAATATATCAAAATAATAATTCATCTTTTTTTAATTTGTATTTTAGTATAGGGGCTCACTATGTAGATTGGACCTGTAGTGATCTGCCTGTGTTCAGTCTCCCAAGTGCTGGGATTACAGGTGCACACCACCATGCCCAGTCTCAATCTCTGCCTCAGCGTGCCCCAGAGGCAGGGCTAGCAAGGCATCTCAGGGATCAAACCCCCGGCAACTGCACTCTGCCTAAGCAGACAATTTAATCCACTGAGCTATTTGACGGAACATTTTATTGACTCAGAAATGCCATTTATTTTCTCGCTCACCCATCCTACAAGGGATAATCTTCCTTCAGACAGCAAAGGAATTAAATCCCAATGCTACAGACTCAACCTTAGAACAGCAGTGAGTTTAAAGAAGTTATTTGACTCCAAGCTGAGAGGAACACACTAGCAGGTGGGAGCCAAGTCCCAGAGGGACAAGCACACAGCTTGGGCAGCCACCTTGACCCCTCTCTGCTTCAGCTCTCTGTTGGACTTCTTCCACTTGCTTTCTCTGAGCCTCATTTGCCAGAGCACCAGCATCAACCTATGCCAGAGGATGGCAGGGACAGAAAGAAGTCTCACTGTCTAGCCACTTCTAAAAGGTTCTGCCTTGGAAGCGGCCCCACCTCAACACTTTGGTTCTTTTTTCCATGTCCACATGTTCAATGATACAAATCCCATTCATTGTACTGGAGACTGAAGCCAGAGCTCTTACAGTGAGCTAGGTTCCCAGGCCTTTTTATTTTGGAGGGTTTTTTGAGAGTGGTCTTGATACATTACCCAGTCTGGGCTGGAACTTGTGACCTTTCTACCTCCGCCTCTCAAATGCTGGGATTATGGGCAGCTCTATAGCTCCTGACAATACTTTGGTTCTTTAGAGAAGCCCCACACCCTACAAAGCAAGTAGCAAATCCACCCAACACCTCTGTCAGCCCAGCTCTGAGACAGAGCAAAGGAGGTTAATCACAGGGCAGCAAGCCCGCAGCTCCCTTGTCCCTGGTCCTTTCCCACCACAGCATGTGACCCAGCTGCCTGTCCAGTTCTGCTGCACCTACATGGTCCTCTCAGAGCAGCTATGCACCGTTTTGAACCAGCCCACAACCCGTGTCAGCCCCACTGACTGTTTCTGGAACCCAATTCCAGTAAAGAAAACAGCTGCCTACTATTAAAAAACCAACCAACCAACCAACAGGCGAGGCTTCCTTAAGCCTGTTCCCATTCACAGGTGCTTTTAGTCTGTGGTCAGGAAATCGCTCTCAAGGTCTAATCCAGTTCCTCCTTCTTGAATCAACAGAAGACCTTAGGTGTCCCACTGTCACCAGAAATGAAGAGAAGTTGTAAATATTTTCCATATTAGATATCTTCAAATACCTCAGGGCCTCTGTATAGAACAACAGAAAAGAATACACTCTTTTTGGCCAGGGAGATGGCTCAGTAGAATAAGCACTTGCCTGGCAAGCGCAAGGGCCTGAGTTCAATCCCCGGTTCCACAAAAAAAAAAAAAAAAAGAATAAGCTCTTTTCTCAAAGTCTGTGACAATATTCCAATGTGTTTCACTGTCCCTATGACCTAAAAAAACTGTACATTTAAATGAAAATTTCAAACTGTCATACTGCTTCAAGTTCTGCTCCTAGGGAATTTAAACTTTTTTTCATTTTTATGTATTTGGTACAGGGTCTCACTACACGTATCGGACACGTGGTGATCCTCCTGTTTTCAGTATCCCCAGTGCTAGGATTGCATGTGTGCACCATCATGCCCAGTCTCCAGAATTTAAACTTGTCTGATTATTAAACCTCTTTGCCTGTTATATTTCAAGTGGTGGAGGGAACATGCAAACAGTTGCCTCTGCAAGCATCTGTCACCACTGACCCAGGGTTACCTCCTAAGTGTACGCTTCCAGCATTTACCCAAAATTATTAAGTGCTCCAGTGACATTATTACAAGAGGGGGCAGGAGGAGTGTCAACCTAATGAGGCAGCAGATGATATCTGCTGGTCTCCATCTGCAAATCAGCACAGGCCAGGCCGTGTGCTAATCAAGTCAGCAAGGCCCTTCACCCTTGGACAACAGCAGCCTTTGTCTACACCTGAGTGGAAAATGAGCTGCCTCTTTTCTAGTGCTAATAAGTTGTGTGGAGAAGGGTTTCTGTTCCATGGGAAAAGCTGGGCTCTCCCCTTGCAGGGCAAGCAGCCAAGGTGGGGGCCTCCAGCAGCACTCAGCACCCTTCCAGTCCTGCAGGAACCACCCAGGGCTTTCAGGCAGACCCTGGGCCCTTGGGGCAGAGATTCCTGCACTTCTCCTAGTGCTTGACAAGTAATGGGGCTCTGTAACAGTTTATGAAATGGATGAATGAATAGCAAAAGCAAAATGAGAAATATACTGGTTTGCACCAGTATATGCCTAAGAGAGATGAGAACATTATGTAGAAGAGGAAATGCTGCTGACATTGTTTGGGAGAAGGTTGAGCATATGCATTGGTGCATTCTTAAAATCCTTTGCTGAAGAGCCCTGCAAAAGGCCAGTTCTCTGTGCTTTGCTTGTTAGGTGGAAATGTCTTAGGTCACGTGGTGATGTTGCCATTCTTACCTGCTGAGCTTGCAAAAATCAAGGTCAGCAGCTCCTTCTCTAGCTCCTTACCAGCCAACATGAGCATGCTATGGGGACTTGTTCGTTCACACTGGCTGGCCACGGCTCACACAAAATCGCAGGTTCCCCACAGCAGAAAACTCCAACAGAGGTTGAATTTGGCCTAGAAATGCACCTGGCGATCTCAGCCAGTGGGCAGGCTGCACTTGTCAATGGCATGCAGCTAATCTGAGGTTCTTTTTTCTTTCTCCCTAGGCACATAGTTACCAATGGCTATGTCTGTGTATTCAAACAGGTATGTAGATTGTAGCAAAGAGGACATGATTGATGTTTGCAGAACTAATTTCATTGAATATTACCCCATATAGTCTTCCAACCCTGGAGGAAAGAAACCACCTTATACTGTCCTCGCTTTTTCGCAGCATAAATAGAAATTTAGAGAAAGATTTCTGAATTTCAGAATTTAATGATACTCTTTAAAGAGTAAAAAGATTAAGCCTGTATGTCAATAGGATGAGGCAAAACAGATAATTTTACATGTTATTCAGAGCACATTTATGCTGTGCCAAGCTGCTCCAGAAAGAGTATGTTGTACTAAGATTTAAATACATGTTCCTTTGACCCAGCAATTCTACTTCCAAGAATCTGTTATGACAAAGTAATAGAATATTTCTTTACAAAGTTCACAGATTAATGCTATAGGGACTTATAGGAGAATACATGTGTCATTTATGTATGAAACATGGGGAAAACCTACAGATCTATTAATAGAAGTCTGGGTAAATGAACCATTCTATATTTAAAAGACTCCAATAGTTATTTCACTGTCACATACACAAATATTTATGGAGCATCTGCTGTGCTGGGCTTAGTCCTAGGCACAAGAGTTATATCATATAAAATGTATAAAAATCTCCACTTTCTATAATCTAATAATAGTTTTTAGTAGAGGAGTCTCCAGGGTCTCCAGGGTCTCACTAGGTAGATCGGACCAGTAGTGATTCAACTGTGTTCAGCCTCCCAACAACTGGGATTAGAGGCACGCACCACCATGCCCAGTCTCAATCACTATCTCAGCGCACCCCGGGGGCAGGGCCAACAGGGCACACCAGGGATTGAACCCCAGCTGGTGTACTCTGCCTAAGCAGGTGATTTAATCTGCTGAGCTATTTGGCCAGCCCTTGAGTTTATATTCTTGATGTAACATTTCAAACAAATTTTTAGTTGGCAAATCCCAGAATGGCTGCATGTTTTTGAAACAGAGACAAACTTATATTTGGGAGACATATGTTTTCCTATATATAGATAATGACAGATGTTCCCTAAATAGATTCTTCAAATAGTTCAGATGCCTCGTTTGGTCCCTTATAGATAAACAGGAAACCACAGTACTGCTTTGTAAAATAGTAACACCCATCAGAGCTTTGGAATACAGATAAATGGATGTAGTGTCGGCTTGAAAGACACGTGAACTGCATGAAGTTAACAGTGTACTTAACCTTGCTAATCCACTTTCCCCCTCTGACTTACAGGACTACCAGAAGAGATGGAAGAAAAGGAGAACATCTAAAACTCTTTAAAAGATGTCTGGAAAATAGCGGATGCTCAATAAATATTTCTTTCCTTCCCTTTATCCTTAAAACTGTCTTGAGATTTAGAAACTTTGATCACTCCCTGCCTTTCTCTGCTGATTTATTATCCAACTTAAAAGAAAATACAACCATGAGAAGTGTTTAAATAAAGAATTGCTTTTGCTAGATGAAGGGACTTTTAATTTTTCTCTCTCATCTTTCTCCTTCTGAACCCATACATACACCGCAGAAATCAATTAATCTCTTTTCGTTCGGTAAATACTGCTTTGTGCTCCTGAGCACTGCTCCTGTTCACAGAAAGAAACTGGCTAAAGACCACTTTTTAACCAAGCAGATATTCATTTATTTATCCTCACCTGTATTCACATTTGTCTTTGCAAACTAATTATTTTCTCATAAGGCCTATACATCGGCAAGGACGGCTGTTTCTACAGGGAAGAGGAGCCCCCCTGCAGAGGGTGTGGCCGGTCCCCGCCCTGCAGCAGTGCCCTCCTATTCCCTTTCCATCAGATGCTTGCTGCCCCTTCCTTCACACATTTTGCTTAGTGCCTTTTGCTTAGCCTGTGAGCATGATAAAATCCTTCCATAGAAGAGCTATTAGATGAGTAAAAGTCAGTGTCATAAAATAAGAGCCGTGGCCAGCTGGGAAAAGGACCTTCTGCGGTGAATCTGCTGGGAAGCTAATGAAGACACTATCTCTGCATGCAGAAGCTGGCCTCTGGGTGGAAGATGCCACCAAAAGCTGCATTACTCTTTCCACTTAGTCCAGGGCAGCATCACTTAGAATGAATTGCACATAATGCTTCTTATCAAGCTCACCACCTTCATACCATGATCTATCATATGCTTTTGGGGAAGGTGGAAACCTAACACCAAGGGTGGGAAACTGGGTCTTTTGAAGCAATGTTCTTTATAGACCTGTATGTATATGAAGCAAATATAATTGCCTTCTTGTTTTTCTTTAGTAGGAAGTTTGAATCAGACAACAATCTTAATAACTCATGCATCATCCTATCCTATCAATATACAGAGCCACTACTACAGGTCAGGCACCCTGCAAGTCTGATAACTTTACGTGCAAGGACACAATGCCAAAATCTTCCAGGAAGCCAGAGGAGAGTGCTGAATTAACAGCTAGGCCTTACTGTGCCTAAGGTTGGCATGGGGCAGTCGGGGAGCTCAGGAGAAGGGTGGTGGAGGGAGAGTCCCAGCCTGGTGTAGGGAGAGATGACGGGAGTAATGGAAGATGGTGTCCCCTGAAAATGATATACAGTATTAGCTGCTTCTCTTACGGAACTCTTGTTTAATTGTTCTCATTTCTTAACTCTTTCTTTAAAAATATCTTAGACCTCTTAGCTTGCTGTGGTGGTACCAACTCTAGTCCCAGCTACTCGGGAAGCTGAGATGGAAAGATGTACTGAGTCCAGGAGTTCAAAACTAGCCTTAGGAACATAGCAGAATCCTGGCCCTCAAAATCAAAAACCAAATTTAAATCTGCATAGAAATAGTTTGGAGAAAAGAAAAAATATTTATTCATATACCAGTATATGCACATTTAAAAATACACAAAATCATTAGACCATCTTAATCTAAGTGGACTTTGAAAATTTACCAAAAAAAAAAGCAAATAGTATGCATTACAAAAGACACTGAGAAAATGAGTCATAACCAGGAGTAATCTTTGAAAGGTTGATGCTTGCTGTGGAATGTTTCATAATCCCAGCACAGCTTTGGTTTTGAAAATATGAACAGGTTTTGTTAATTTGGCATCTCTTTAGCCTTGTCTGTTTCCGTACCGTGCACTCCAGCACAGCAGCTCCAAGGTCTTTGCGGAGTAGCTCCAGGATGCTAGAGGGTAGCAACAACCCAGATCGGCTATACCGCTTCAAGATGGGTTCTGGCCCACTTCCAGATTCGGCTAATGCACACCTCGCATTCCTTTCCCTCCTCTCATACCAACTTTTCCTTCTGCCATGTCAAGTACTATGCGAGAATGGGGTTGTTGGCCTATTTTCAAGTTATATCGTTGATCTAAATCTATCCCTAAGCAAACCTGGTTTTATTTCAGGGGCACACACTAGTGATCTGAACTGCAAAGGCAGGAAAACAACTCTACAGTTATGTAATCATTCCTCTCCCCCAAGGAGAGTTTGCTGTGCTAAAAATACCTGTGAAGCAATAAAGACTTGGGGTAGGCTGCAGCCTTCCGGGGGCTTTCTACAAAGTCAAAATCCCACGAATCACAAATACGATAAAAGCAATACTTAAAATACCAACACTTCAAGTAAATTCTATGCATAATTCTTACTTACTAGTAACTACTCTACAAGGCTATGGTAAAAGGTAATAGCCAACTTCTAGGCCAGAATCAGCAGGGCCAGCGAGAGGGGCCTCAAGGGAAGAGCTGCAGGACGTCCGCCCAGCTTCTCATGGATCTCCTCAGCACTCTGCCTCCTGCCTCCAGGACTCTGCTCAAATGCCTCCTAGGGAAAGGCCTTTATTGACCACATTTCTATGTAACAACAAAATAGCATCCTTAGGCCCCTTTCCTGCTTGCTTGATTGCTTGTTTGCTTTCTTCTTCCTTTCCCTGCCTCTCTTTCTCTCCCTTTCTCTTTCCTTCCCTCAATTCATTTTTCTCTCTCCTTGCTCCCTCCCTTATTCCTTTCTTCCCTCCTAATAGTCCTTCCTCTTTCTCCTTTTCCTTTCTCCCTTACTTTAATTTTTATGCCTCTCATCACTATCAAAAACCTATTAGCCTGCTTGCTTTAACTCTTCCCTCAATATGACATATATCCAAAAGAGTAGGGACTGGTCTTTGTTCACTACTCTTTCATTTTTTAAAAAAAATGTTATTTTTATTTTTAAAGAATATAAAATAGAGATGTCAAGAAAAAAACAGCACTAGAAACAATATAATATTTCACTAAACAAAGTCATAGGAATTCAACAATGGTTACTGTATTACATGTTGCTATCTTCAAATTAGTTGCTCACCCTACCAGATATAAACATGTAATTAAAAAAAATGTTCACTACTCTTTCTCCAGGGTCTGGCACCAAGTAGGCACTGAGGAAAACTTTGCTGGATGATTCTTTTTAAATTTTACTCTTTTGATTCATTTACATTCCATCCATGCATGTCTACATTAAAATCAAACATAGTGAAGAAAAAAAGCACACTTTCCTGGCCTTTTTCCTGATTTTTACAAAGAAGTATATGTCCCCAGAAGTCTTGCTACTCCTGCAGGAACACACCTAGAACTATACCTCCCAGACCAACACTTCAAAGCACTGTGGCTTTGTGACTCTAATCCTCCCTCTGAATTGTTTCCAAAACCATTCTCTGGGAGTTTTTCCATGGGAAGAAAAATCAATTGCAAGGTCTATTTTTGGCTTGAAAATGAAACAGCCTTACACTGCCTTTGTTGACTCTTTATAGAACCTGTAGCCAAAGTGGTAGAGGGAAAGATAGAAAGCCCCGGTGATTACCAATGATGCTTTGACAACGGTCATTTTCTTTCTACCTCATTCAACTGACCACACAGCCTCAATTCATTTAGGCAACTTTGCAACTCAGACTGTCACTAACCTTTCCAAATATGCATCCATAGGATCCTTTACAACTTCATCAAGTTTGGCTAAAGGGAAGCAACTCAGATGTGCATAGAAGTGAAATGCTAGGATCCATTTAAGTCACTGGGATTCCAGAACTCAGTAAAAAGAGACCAGAAAACATAAGTAAATAAGCAGTAGAGTTTCTGATTCATAATTGCTCCTGGTCTTTCACTACGATGGAATTTGCTAGACAAAAAAAATTGTGTAAGTAAATAAATAAAAATGTCAGTCCACAAAAGCCAAAGGGCTTTGAGCAGACTTAATTCTAAGGCTCAGTATTGTGTCTTGGCACTTGCTAACAAAGAGTTCTACTGAACTGCCTGCCAAGGAGCAGTGAAGCAGAGCTCCAGCAATTCTTTCAACCAGCTACTGAGAGTGGAGGCTAATTTAATGGGGCAGGGCCAACTGCTGTTAACAAACTGCACATCTGTAAGATGGAGATAAGTTGTCGTGGTCTCTAGCAGTAATTCTCCTGGCTAAGCAGCTCTAAAAGAGTTTCAAAAGCTTCCTCCTATCCAATGCATTCATTTGCATCTGCAGAACAGGGGAGGCAGCCAACACATGAGGCTTCCCCCAGTGTCCACTGGAGCTGCAGGGACTGAAACATTCAGGCTTCATCCAAACTCTTTCCTGGAGAAGGAACATACAGACTTATCTTCTTGTTGTTACTAACCTACATAAATTTTCTGATATACAGTCTCTTTTAGCCCAAGAGAAACTGAATCAGGGAAGATGGACTGTGAGTCTAGTTCCATAACAACCCTTAGGGCCTAAGTCAGCACACTATCTAGGATGCATTCAGAGCCCTATTCAAGTGCATTCAGACACTTGTCTGCCTTATTTTATTTGATTCTACACAACAGAGCCCTGACTAGCCTGTGTTTCAGGGTCTAGAAAAGGTACAATAATGTGAAAGGACCTGTGACATACAGCTTTGTTCAGCAGCTTGTTGTGTAGCTGTGGACACACTTCTTTCTCTTAGTTTCTGCTGCCCCATCTATAAAACATAAAGACTGAAACATCCGGCAGTATCATGTACTCAGTGACTCTATGGTTCTGCAGACTTTTCTGAGATGTTATTCTCATTTTAAAAAGTATGTTCATTTTCAGTATTTCTAGACTTTCAGCTTGTTTTTATCTCTTACTTTTCCACAAAGACTTTGCTGTTCACATGTCTGTTACCCCGTGTTGGGGAATTCTCCGTATGGCTCTTCAAGTTGCACAAGAGGCTCAGGAGTCTCTAGCTCTCTGGTCACCCAGACCCCTGACAACTTTCCCACCCTTTAATCATTCTAAAGCAGAGAGAGGCAGCAGTGATGGTCATACTGGAACACACATACCCTTTCCTACAGGTCCTGAAGACGGGCTCTTCCAGCCCTGGCCTGTAAATGGCTAGTCAGGAGACATGAGTCCCTGAACTGATTCCTGACCACACTCATTTCCTCAAGTGCTTCTTCTTCATTCTCTTTGTTTTTTCCCACATTTGTTCACTCTTTCCTGTTTTGTCTTTCTTCCTTTACTTTTTTAGTTTTCTTTTCCTTCCTCTTTTTCATCTCTGCTCCTTTAGTTCTACCAGTAGGACTAAGGAAGTTATTTATACCCATTCTACATAAAAACAAAATAAAACAAGGAATCATTGCTTATCTTCACTGAGCAGAGCTACAAGATTAGGACTCAAAAGCTATCTGAAGCGCTTTCATGTTACCAGCCCTGAGAAAGTCATGGCATAAAAGCCCATGAGTTGAAATAAATTCAGGATTGCAAATTAAGATCAACAACTTCTTTCATGTTAAAACATTCTAATACACAGCTTTATATCAACTGTTTTTGCATACAAGTTGATATGATTAGGGGAAAATATCAAAACCATAGTATTTTACTGAGAAACAGCAGCATAATCTCTAGGATTAATGAAACTCCAGATCACAAGTTTAATATATTTTCACCAAGCATGAGTAGCTCACACAGTGAGGATTTTTCAGTTCAATCAAAATATCTTCCTTGCATATACTTGTGAGCATAATGCTCAAACACTCATGTAATTAGCAAAGGCACCCTCGTCGTAGAGGGCTGCCAATACCAGGCAGAAGTGTGGTATAGCTGAACAAATGAACATGGAAAGGAATCATTATGACAAACGTTGGAGCCACTTGGAATCAATGACTTTTAAGTAGGAAGTTCTGGGTTGGGGACACTTGCAAAGAGACCCCTGGGCTCAACAATCTTTCTTAGCCACAAACTGGATACAAGAAAAACCAATATTTTTTAACCACATCTTCTTGTCTGTGGGAGGAAAAAGACCTGTTAGGACATAAATGAAGTGGTTATAAGCTTTCACTATCAGCAAGAATAGGAAAGAGAATGCAGTTCATCTTCTCTCCCCAGTTAGAAGGAATCAATCTAATCTTGCTATAATTCAGTGCAACCAGATCTCATACCTTTCTTCCTTCGGATGTAGAAATCTTGCTTTTAAGTAGGCACCTTGAACTTTACCCACAGGTAAAACACAGAACATGCCAGGTAACTAATATGGACAACTAACATTTGTCACTCTTTGATTATTTGTGTCATGGGTGATTAACTAAAGACTCCTTATGGCATGGCTATGGTGCATGAACCAAATGACCCTGATGCCCAAATTGAAAGAGTGACTTTTCCCTCTCTCCTTCTCTTGAAAAAGCATTAAATTTTCTCCTCTTGGAGGATAATATGAAGTAATACATCTGTGAATTTGCCATTTTGGAGCTGGTGAAGGACAATCAATAGAGCAGCACATAATGGCCTCACCAAGAGCCTCATAGGAGAACAAAGCCTCTGGCTATGTTCTGTGTAGATCCACGGTACAGAAAGCACACACTTGCTTATGATGTGGAGGAGCAGTGCTGCGGCTCAGAGTCCATCCAGCCAGTCTCTAGGGCAGCACATAAGGAGGATGGGATTCAAGCACTGGATCTGAACACTCAGTGGGAGGTGGGAGACCACGACACAGAAAAGCAAGAAGAAAAAGAAAGCCACATTTTATTCACAGAAAGAAAAATGATGTCAAGAAGCACTGGGACAAATGAAAAGGAAAATATACCAGTGTTGCTGTCCAGCATTTCAAGGCTCCACACTGAGTATCTATTTTCCTATTTCTTTCTTCTTCCTTTAATAGATGCCCTAGCCCCATTGGCAGGGAAGGTCCAATATTCAGAGCTCCTGCCTTCCAACCGGCACTGAATCAGAATTAATGATGGAGTGGTCACTTATACAAAAGGTCTCTGCCTCACTAAAGTTTGCTTTACACATTTTGAACTTTAAAAATATGTGAACATCATTGGTATTCTATTGAAATCATACTTCAAATTTTGAATCCTGATCTTTTTCCAGGCTAGAAAATTATGCCAGATCTCTCTCTTGCAATGCCAGGCAGAACCAATGAGCTGCAGCTCCCAGTAAGAAAGACAACACATGCGCTACAGTCCATGGCATGGCTCAGCTAGCATGCCTGGTAAGTTAGGTATATTAAATTCATTTTTGCTTTATGATATTTTCAAGTCATGATGGCTTTATTGAGACATAACTGCAATAGGGGTGAAATAGCAGCTCTACAGGTTCTCTGCTCAGTAAACAAAGACCCATCAACATGAAGCCTCCTCATTTATTTCATCATAAGCACCATGAGCCAGGGATGCTGCCAACATCATGGGAAATGTCCATGATCCTGAAAATCACATGGTAATCCACACCCTTCTTCAAAGGAACTTCCTCCACCCAGGAGATAAACTGGCTGTTACACAACTGTAACTGTGCTGTTTATTTCCAGGTAGAAATCAGGAGAAGAAAAACATGTAGCCTACCAGTCCATCATACTTCCACATCAAGCAGTTAGCTATATCTTTCCCTAGGGAATATATCCAAGTCTAGATTGTAATGGGTGGCCAGGAAGTACAGCTACAGGGCCACGCAGACCTAATCCCTTCAGGCCACACTCCCAAGTGATATATATTTTATGTATTTAGCACAGGGTCTACAGGGTCTCACTACACAGATCGAACCAGTAGTAATCCTCCTGTTTTCAGCCTCCCAAGCACTAGGATTGCAGGCCCACACCACCACACCCAGTCTCAATTGCCTTCTCAGTGTGCCTCTGAGGTAGGGCCAGCATCTGACCAATATATTTTATATTTTGCTTTCTCAAGGTTTTATAGATTGTTTATACCCTAAGTAATTTTGCTCTTAGATTGTTTTATTTTATTTCTTTTCTGTTTGGGGAGTTAGAAGCCAAAGAAGATGGATTTTTTAAAAAAAACTTCCTAACACATGGACTTGTCTTGCATGAGTATGCCTGATACCCTACAGAGGATTTCCTTGCATTTGAATGATATTCCCTAAGTGTAGAGTTTTAGGAAGCATGAAGTTGACTCCCAAATTTCCACAGGCCCTTTGCTATTACCCACTTAGCATTACATTGCAACCAGATAGGAACTGCTTATCATTTTTCATTAGAAAAAAAGATTCCCCACATGAGTTCTCCCTTTCTCTTATTTGTGAGGATAAGCAGGTGGCCAAGATAATTTTCATTAGATTGTCTTCCTGTGTTCCTGTGTACAACATCAAGAGGATCTGAAACACCAGGCAAGATTTAAAATAGAAAAATCTCTCAAGCAAAAAATAAAAGGCAGGTGATGTGTTCTTCTTTGGCATCAGGGAAAAGACATACAACACTCCACAATGTAAAATGTTAGGTAATTTCCCTAAGAAATGTTTACTTGTTTTGAAAGGTTATTTTTAAAAAGAGAAAATGAAGGAAAAATTTCATATTCAAAGACCCTCTTGCCACTATACACTGGGAAATGCTGAGTGCTTCACAATTTTTTTTTCAATAATCTTTATCCCAAGCAAGCAAAAACACTAAAGACTGCCTCGCCTATCACCAAATGAAATGCAGCTCAATCTCCACTTTCCATCTTTGCAGGAGTCTTTCATGCAGTTGCAACAGCTATATGACAATATGGAAAGTGATAGCAGGTTCCAGGGAGGAGGACCAGGACATGAATTCAATTTCTAGCAGTGTCCCTGAAGTTTATGACATAGATTTACAGCATGAACCAACCAATTTGCTCTGCTGCTTAATGACTGACCCTATCAGAACATTTCAAATCCCATCCAAAGAAGCATTCTTAACAGCCACATCCAGATCTCAGTCAAGTCATCCAGAAAATGCAATTCAGTTTTTTTAAAAAAAAGAGTTTTACATGAACAGATATAAGAGGTAAAATAAGACACAAACCTGATTTTTAAAGAAGTAAATCATGGCACTATCACCAAGTGTGAAAGATTTTAATGGTAGTGGGTTATTTTTTCTCTTAAATAGTGTATAATTTGTTACTTTAAAAAAAAAGTCCGAGGGTCAGCCAGATAGCTCAGTGGACTAAAGCACTTGCTTAGGCAGACACAGAGGCCGGAGGTTTGATCCCCAGCATGCTATGCTGGCCCCACCCCCGGGGCACGCTGTAATCCCAGTGCTTGAGAGGCTGAAAACAGGATCACTACAAGTCTGATCTGTGTAGTAAGACCCTGCAGACCCAGTACCAAATATAAAAACAGTCAATTGCAGCAAACTCCAGAAATTTTAATATACCTTGCAATGAAATGGTAAAGCTCTTTGCTATAGAATATAGCATAAGCTTTCCTCATAAAACATAAAAATTAAAAATAGTCATTTAACTGTGTGGAACTCTATTTTGAAGACATACCCTGTAGTCAGTAACCACAAGGTAATCAATATAGTAAGAAAAGTGACAAGGCAGATTGAGAAGTGCTGGATATTCAGACATCCTTATGCCATGTAGCCAAGAGCAGAGTAATACCAGAGCTCAGCCTACACTCACATACAAGTTAGCTATCACTGAAAGTAAAGAAGCAGCACCTTCTCAAAAGCTCAGTTATTTTCCCTCTAGCCCATGTTGTGCAACGCCTTCCTGCTACAATTTAACAAGATCTTGAATAAGTTCAGGAAGTAAACCTTATAATGTATTTCTGGCCACCAAAATACACAGATGATGTCCCAAGAAAGTGTACACACAGTGCCAGGAGGTGTATGGCTCAGCAGTAAGCACATACTTACCACATGCAAAGTTTTGCATTCAATTCTCAGCAATTAATCCATCAGTCAAGTGTGCACATGTACACACAAGCTGGAAGGCAGAGAGAGAGAGAGAGAGAGAGAGAGAGAGAGAGAGAGAGAGAGAGAGAGAGAGAGAGAGAGAGAATGATGGTGAGTGGCAAGTCACACACACACACATAAATCTGGGCTATTCTGGAAAGGAGCACCCCTAAGGCCTCTGGAGGCAGACAGCAGCAGGCTGCTCACAAGGTAAACTAGCCAGACATGAGAACTGGGTAGTAAGTCAAGACTCTTGAAAGGTACCTGAAGAATCCCAGGTCACTCCTGCCCCCAGCTCAAGAACACCAGAAATGCAAATCTCCAGAGGAAAGCCTTCAATGCTGCTATAAATTAAATTTAATCATAGGTGCGCTCTCAACACCAAATCCCTCACAACACAAAAAAACAAAGCAATATAAATGAGATTGGCAGAATTAATAAACAACATCCTGAAATGCCAAATATTTAGTATTCTCAGATACAGAATGCTATGACATATATTGGAAATGTTTCAACTAATAAAATATGTGATTAAAAGTGAACAACCAGAAAGAGGCTTTAAAAATAAAACAGGTGGATCTGAAAACTAGTCAAACACTAAAACAATACAAAATTATTGAAATCACACATTGAGTGGATGGGTTCAACCACAGACTTCCATAACTCAAGGGAGAACTACTGGCCTGCTAAGCTATGAAAGGTGATGGCAATACAGAGAAAGAGATACAGAGATGGAAATGTTGAAAGGTTAATAAGCAGCATGGATAGTAGAACATAAATGTTCAGTACAAGTCTAATAGAAATTCTAGATGGTAAGAACACAGGAGAGAAGGAACGTGGAATTCTTGAGACACCCAATGGGTCAGTGTGAGCTCCGGTTGACTTGGGAAGGAGGCAGAAGATGCAAAGATGCTGAAAGTTCTTGAAGATAAGATGTTTTTCCAGCTTGGACAGGGACAGACCTTGTGGAGAAAATAGGGACACTCCCTAAGGGTCCATCAGATGAATGATAATTAATTATTCAGCCATTCTGTCACCAGGTCTTACTTGCCTACCTCAGTAGAACTCTGTGACATCTTTGTTCCTCCATAAATCTGGGGATTTGAGTCAGTTTGAGGCTTCACTCCATGCCAGTGAAGTCCTCTGCCCCTGCCCTTCAATAAAGATATTTCATGTCTCTTGTGTCTTCATTCATCTCTCTGTAAGTGTTTACTGGCCTGAACCCGGCAAAGAAAGATGATTTTTGAGACATTATCCACGATTTGTCTAGAACTAATGAGAGACACCAATCCAAAGATACTCCATTGCAAGTAGAAGAAATAAATGGTATTCAACATCTAGACACATGGAAAAGTTACTGCAGAATAACAAAGGCCATGATACTGTCAGAAAAAGTATTCAGAAAAAAGTCAATACTAAGATTAGCAGTAGATTTCTTGGCAGCAACAACTGAAGTCAGAAGACAGGAGTTACGTTTAAAGTAGAAGATAAATAATTTTAACTTGAAAAGCAATGAAGCTGTATTTTTAGGAATGAGAATGAAATATATTTTCTTACAAACAAAAATCAAATTTACCATCAGCAGAAATTCACTACAGAAATTTCTAAAGAATATAATTTAGGAAAGAAGAAAATTAGTCCTGAAAGTCTGACACATAAAAATTAGTAAATATAAAGGTAATTTTAAATCAATATTTTTATTTGTCAGTATAAAACAATAAGACTATTATTTGCACTATGGTGGTAAAACAAATCAGAACTAAACTATTAGACAATAGTATGTAATTCAAGGAAAGGCTTATCAGAATTAAAGAACTCCAAGGTATTGGTGTCATTTGGAAAACGGGTTATGGTTCTGATTTACTTAACTCACAATGGAAGACAACAATGTCATGACCTTAATCACCTGGACTGGACCCAGGACTCCCTCACCACCTCCATTCCATATTAATGCACCCTGAGCCTGCCCTTCCTTTGTTGTTACTGAGGTAGAGAAAAGTTGGCTTGTTACCTAACCAGACGTAATTTCCAGAGGGATCCCATGGCCCCTGGAGGCAGGGTGGCTACCTGAAGGAGGAAGAGAGGATCTGAGCAAAGAAAAGGCTTCCAAGAAGAAAGTTGGTGTTTTGGCAGCTGAAATCTTCAGCCGTGTCTAGAAGGTAATCTACTTATCCCAACTCGCAGACCAGGTATGGTTTTGTTTGTACAAGGCTTTGCTGGGGTTGGCATTGTTTGACTTTCGCAAATAGGCTGAGAGATTAGTGATTTGTAGAGTTACTGCATGCATTGGTAGGCAAGGACGTGTTTGCATTCTTGGATTTTGCCAATGGACAGCTTTTGGGTGGAGAAGATAAGTTGATGTGAAAAGTTTATATTTGGCTGGGAAAGCCCCATTTCTCCCTAATACCTTCCTGGAGGATGTAGTCTGCACATAAGAACCCATATCAACTTCTTCCTAGCAAGATGATGCTTCAAAAGCTTCCTTAATCTGAGTTGGCACTGGGCTCTTGGACAATGCTCAAAGAAGCTTCTTCTGGCCATGTCTTCATCATTTTCCTTGACAACTAGGACAAGAGGATTGGCTTGGGGAAAGAGACATCAGAAGGAGCTGAGGAGGAGTAACACAGTAAGTGGAATTCCAACCTGTGAGATTCAGTTTCCTTTTTACACAACCCTAAAAAAAACAAGTAGAAAGATCAACTGCCAAGAGAGAAAATTCCTAATACATTTTGTGCCAGGCCCAAGTTATTTATGACCTACCTATTAATTGGGCTATCTCCTTCTCTGATGAACCCCAGTAGAGGAATTACAGAGCAGTAACATTGATTAATAATTGCTCTGATAGCACAACTTCAGAAGCATGAGAAATGATGTTACTCTTGAGGGTCACTAGGGACAAAAGGTGTAGCCTGGTTGAGGATAGCAGGTCACTCCAGTTTCACACCTGTTCATGATATCATACAACCCTCTCTTATATAGTTTGCTTTATACCTCTTGCATTAATTAAAAGCAGGGCAGGGGAGATAGCTCAGCAGACTAACCACCTGCCTGGCAAGCACAAGGACCCAGGTTTGATCCCCAGTACCCTGTGTCCACACTAGCCTCCTCCTGGGTCCACCAAGCAGGCTACTGAAACCAGGCATGGTGATGGACACCTGTAATCTCAGCACTGGGGAGGCTGAAATAGGAGGATCACTATGAGTCTGAGCTCTGTAGTGAGACCCTGTACCAAATACATAATTTTTTTAAAGAAAAAAACAACATATCAATACTTGATGGAAAATAGCTGTTCCATGTTATGCCTAAGATGTTTGCTACTCAGACAGATAGTGAGGTTAAGCTCAGCAGCCCAAGTTGTAGGGTAATAAAAATAAGCTTTTCTTCTGGAGGGTTAACAACCTAAGTTTGCAGACTGAAAATTAGAAAAGGGAAATTATAGAAAAAATACTTCTTACAATAGCACCATGGAAAAGGAAATACCTTGGAATTGATCTAACTAAAGAAGTCAAAGATCTTTTCAAGGAAAACTACAGTACTCTGAAAAAAAGAGATTGTGGAGGATTTTAGGAAATGGAAAAGATATTCCCTGCTCCTGGATAGGAAGAACCAACATTGTGAAGATGGCCATATTCCCAAAATTGCTGTACCGATTGAATGCAATCTCTTATCAAATTACCACCAACATACCTCACAGACCTAGAGAAATCATTCTTAAAATTTATTTGGAACCAGAAAAGACCTAGAATAGCAAAGGCCATCCTGGGCAACAAAGACAAGGCAGGAGGTATTACAATTCCTGACTTGAATGCCTAGATTTATTGTCTGCTCTGATCTGTGCCCCATAAGGTGACCCCTGAAGACAATATTAACTGGTTACCTATGCCAAGGAACTTCCAGTTGGACTTGACCAACCATGGCATTGGCAGGAGATGGAGGGAAGGAAAAAGGGACATCAAGGCATCCTGTCCACTCCCACACGCTTCATCTCAGCATCTCTGCTGCTGGACGCTTTCCTGCACAATCCCAGCCCCAGAAGGCTCTGTTTCCTCCAGGGATACAGCTCACTCCTCACAAAACACTCTGTTCTTTTGTGATCCTCCAGCTCAATGTTGGCCATGACTTTCTACTGTTGCAGTTCACTGCATGTTCTTTAACCATGCACACAGCTCTGTGGGGCAACCCTTCAGTGCCCACTCCTCATGTGAGACAGTAAATGAATTCTGTGTCCTGCTGGAAGCATTACTAATACTGGGTCAAGCAAATCAACTGTGTGAACTTCTACTTAGTTGATTAGACTTTCAAATATTAACAATATAAAAAAAAACCATCTACTAGGAAAGCAACCCATAAAGATAAATTATACACATGATAAAAATAGATTTGCTCTTCTAAATCCACTCTTGAAAAATTTAGTCTAAGAAAACAATACTTTAGAAAAGAAAAACCTATTCTCATGAAGAAATTTATAACACTGTCATCTATAGCAAGGGAAATTTTGGAAACACCCTAAATGTTCAATAGGAAGAGAAAAATTAAATTGTGACATACGGGCTCGATGGATTATAAGGTTATCTGACACATTATTGCTAAAATCTTGTGGCAGCAAAGAAGTTTATATTAATACTAGTAAATAAAACACATTTGAACATGCATCAGAATTTTAATTGTGCACAAATGCAAATGCATGCAACTGAATATTAGATAAAACCTCACAAAACTAAATCCTGTGCTGTATGACTCAAATTCTGAGTACTATGTAAAAGCACATTAATATCCAGAGACCTCATGGTTACAGCTAGTAATAACAGATGCTTCCCCAGATTAAGTCTCCTCAAGGGATGACCTCTGCCTTCCGAACAACAGGCAGCCTTACAAGGACTTCAACTTCCATAGGACAATGACTGGTCACACAATGGCATGTGGAGGTAACAAAACTGAATGGTACTGCAGAAATGTTTTTGTTTTCTTATTTATGCCTCACTGTGTATATTGACTACATATGTTGGCTCTAGCTGGGACAACTTAAAAGGAAAGCATTTTCTTAGCAATCATGGCTCTTCAGTGCTCTGAGATTGCACACTTTCATTAGGCAGTGGTAAGGTGAACATCATCCTTCGAGGACCTTCTTTGGAGGTTTTAAAATATGTTTCATGTGCCTCCCTAAAGAGATCCCATCTCACAGAGCGATAACAGATTGATGGCTGTGACCTTCTTCACATTCTTCTGACTCCTTTTAAAATGAAATCAAGGCTCTTGCTGCTGGTGTCGATGGGCCGACTGCCAAGGAGCTGTAACGAGGGCTACATATCAACTCTCACCCGCAGGATCATCATCCAAGTTCATCGTTAATGTGTTAATGTCACCACGGAACATGTCAAAAGAGGAGCCCACAGAAGGGATCATGCTTCCCCATTCCCAAGGCCCGCTTCCTCTGAATAGTCGTCACAAACACAACATCCTTATGGTGAAGACAAACCTGACACCGTACTGACATTGCAACAAAATGGATTTTTGGATTGAAAGAACTTATGCCTCAATTTTAAACTGGTGATTTGCTATCTTGTTGAATTATGCAGTTTAGCAAGCTTTCCTAATCTAGAATTTGTATTGGTCTAGAATATACATTAACTTGAAGTATTACTAGTTCCATTTCATAGCCAACCAGATGATAATTTAATTATATGTTAATTCCAGCATATTCCCTGAATAGGCTGTTACTGTTTTAACACAGAAAGGATTAACCAGGGAGCACTCTGCTATCACCTGAGTAAAGAAGAAACAGGAACTCGCCATAATCCATTTTCTAACCTATCATTCTTGACTAATACTAATAACACTGCTATCTGGCATCTATAAAGCACTTTCTATTTTCAAATCACTTTCATATTCAGTATTACATTTTCCTTGATCTTTTACCTTAGAGACAGACCCTTCCAAACAGCAATTCCCTGGCTTTTCAGTTTTCTGAAGTTGTGTGTGTGCCTCTGTGTGTGTGTGTGTGTGTGTGTGTGTGTGTGTGTGTGTATGTGTCACAGTAAGAGGCAACGGTTAACAGTCGCCTTAGGAAAAAAATATGAACTCAAGGTTCAGCGCAACCTTTGCTGCACGACATTGAGTGAGCTATTCTATTAGCTTTGCTACATTTTAAAAGAGCGTAATGCCTTTGGAAGGACTAAATAAGATATAACTTATGAAAAGATTCTGATATACATCTATCACATAGCCAGCACCCAATAACTAGAAATAATATTGCTACATTTGCAATTCTTTCTACTGTTTAAGCATTTTCATGCCCCCTCTCTGCTTTATTTTGTTAAGAATACTGGCATTTGGGCTGGGAAGATAGCTCAGTGACTGAGAGCCTGCCTGGCAAATGCAAGGTCCCAAGCTCAATCCCCGATACTGCAAAAATTAATAAATAAATAAATCAAATCTTTGCATTTGGTGAATTGGGGGGATGCAGAAAAATCAGGAAGAACAAAGCCTATCCCAGAAAGTGCAAAAGAACATACTATGTCAGTGATCTGACCTCAGGCACTTTCTGTCCTCTTGGCTCTGCCACAAAAATTCATCCATTTCTTCTCTGGTGAGTTATACGTAATGTTAACAGCACTTTAGATAAATTCCATCACTCTTTATCGGTTAGCATTCCTGTATTCTAAGTTTAAATATGTACATATCAAACCCAAGAAGATGTCTCAAAAAATAATGATCTTTGTTTACTGTGACAGCTGGTTTCCACAATGGCCCCAGTAATTGCACTTCCTGATGTTCGTGTATTTGGTAGCTGCCACCTTACCTGCAACACATGCATACAAACAGGGATGGTCTAATACAGAACCAATAGAATTGGGCAAAAGTGCCACTGTGTGGCTTCTGAAGTCAAACTGGAGTTTTATCCTTGGGCTACTGGAGTATGTTCTCCAGGGAACTCCAACTGCTGGGCCAAGAGGAAGCTCAAGCGTCTCTCCGAGGAAACCCCCCAGACACAGGTCAACTTCCAGCACCAAATGAATGCCAGCCGCGTGAGTCATGATCCCTAGAAATATGCCTCGAAGCCTCAGACAGCCTACACAAAGCCACAGCACTGGTCGACCTCTGCCAAAGGCTTCACGGGAGAATCTAATCCAGAATTTCCAATTCCTGTCACTTCTGAACTGCTGACTCCTAGAAACTAGGATAGATATAAAATGTTTATTAATGTCATGTTTTATGCACTAAATTGTGGGGTGCTTGGTTATGTAGCAATGGCTAATTATTACAGTAATAAGGGTAATTTGGCAAGAATATAGGTTGGAATGACTTGTACCTCTCCAAACAGAGATGTAACCCTGAGAAGGTGGCCAAATGGTGGTGGATAAATGAAGGAAAATGGCTTTAATATGGTTCTCATTCTCACATTTTAAGCATAGCCATTTTACAGACTGACGACCCAAATTCCACACTAATTCCCAAGGCCTACAAAAAACTTTAATGGCATGTTTGATTACATAAAAAAATAAAGAGAGATAGCTCAGCAGTTTAAGCACCTGCCTACTGAGTACAAGGTCTTGAGTTCAATCCCTAGTACCAAAAAAAGAAGGAAAAGGAGAAGGGGGAGGAGGAGGAGGAGGAGGAGGAGGAGGAGGAAAGCTATAAGTAAAAATATAACTAATGAAAATATTTAATAATGTAAGATAGAGGTTGTTACTCTTATATACAAGAGAATATATAAATCAATAAAAAAATCATTCAGTGTTGTTTTAATTTGCATTTCTCTAACAGCCAGTGACTTTGATCATTTCTTCATGTACATATTGGCCATTTGTACTTTGTCTATGAAGTATCTCTTCATGTCACTTGCTCATATTTTACTATCATCAAGAAATCAAATAACAAGTGCTGGAAAGGCTGTGGGGGGAAAGGAACCTTCTACATGGATGATGGGAATGTAAACTAGTACAACCACTTTGAAAATCAATATGGAGATTCCTTATGAAACTAAACCTAGATGATGTAGAGTGTGCCTAAGGAGAGTCACACGGAGAAAAATCTTCTCTCAGGCTTTCACAGAGAGAAAATGGGTCAAGCAATGGTCGTGACTCATCCACATGGCTGACACTGACAAAGGATCTAAAAACTGTGGTACAGGGTTTCAGGATAAATCCTGAGGGGATTTGACTGACCTCATCAGATACAAAAGTCACATTTTTTGTTTTATAGATCTTGCCTTATCTTGATCTTAACCATCCAGCAAAAAAGTATAGTAGCAAGATTTAAAAAGTAAAGCCATATTAATATGCTAAGCTGTAAATGGCTCAAGTCAACAACTTCTGACATTGCCATTCCTATGGATAACCCACTACTATTATGGAGTACTGAACTATATTGGATTAATTTGCTGAATTCATGCACCTACAATATATGAAAGGCAATGGAATACCCATCTCTGACAAAAGTAAACAAAAGAGGAGAATATAAATGAAAGACCATTTTATAGTGAATATATATATATATATGTATACACAAAATAATTAGCATAGGTATACAGCTACTTTCTCTTAGTTCAATGAGAAGAAAGTTTTGAACTAATAGTGTTTACACAAGATATCATGTCTACATCTTGTACTATGAATAACTACAAGGACAACAATATGCAACATATTAATTACAGTGACTGTCTTACTAAAAAAGAATGATTTAATAAAAAATTTAAAAATTAATTAATTAAAAAACAGAACCTAAACCTAGAAATTCCTTTCGATCCATCTATTCCCATCTAGGTATCTTCTCAAAATATCACAGTGATACATGCATGCCCACGTTTATAGAAGTACAATTCATATATGTCCATCAACAGGTGAACAGAAAAAGAAAATGGGGTACTTCTATGCCATAAAAAAGATATATTTGAGGGGCCAGGGAGATGGCTCAGTGGAATAAGTGCTTCCCTGGCTAGCGCAAGGACCTGAGTTCAATCCCCAGTTCTGCAAAAAAAAAAAAAAAAAAAAAAAAAAAAAAAAAGATATACTTGAGTCAACAACAACAAAAATGTATTTAAAAAAGAAGTACCTACACACAAGTCACTCATTAAAAGTGAAAGCAGACGTGACAGGGGAATTCCAACAAAATAGAAAGAGCCCAAAGATTTGAGTTCTAGAGCTCTCTATATTTAGAATAAGAAGAGGATTCACAAAAGAAGACCGAAGAGTGGTCACTGGGACAAGAGTTACAGAGAGGTTTCTTTAGTTCATAGTTTTAGAATCTGGATGTTCAAACAGCACAGTGCTAGCTCCAGAGAGGCCCCTGTGGCAGATGGCTTCACTGTAGCAGAAAGACATCACATCATAAGATGGGAAGTAGGAGAGCAATTCAGGGGTCAGGTGCAGGCTTTTACAGCTACTCACTCACACAAAAATTAACTCAGGACTCCATGAGAACTACTGCAATCCCTTCCCACATGATAACCTAGATATAAGTAAGCAGAGAAAGCCTTCAAACAGGCAGCATTCTAGTTTTTCAAAGGTTTTACTAGCCGAGCACCTGTATGACAAAGAAAACATCCCATTAAGGGCAATGGAGAAGTTGTCAGAATCTCCCTTTGTGGATGTTGGAATTGAGGCATTGACCTAAGGACCTCCCATGAGGTCCACCACTGCTTACCTTTGTCACACAGGGCACAGGAGTGGGCTTCCAGCACATAAGTTCTTGAGGAACAAACCACATATAAACCACAGCAGAGAGAATGATAAGGTATTCCAAACCTTATAGCAGTTTATTATAGATTACCATGTGATGACTATAAACACCACATAATCCAATTTCTCTGCTGTTGTCAACAAATGCTAAAGTTCCCATTATATGGCATACTCAATACTTTGTTTCTTAAGACATGGTCTTGCTAGTTCAAGCTGGATTTGAACTTGTGATCCATCTGCCTTAGCTTCCCAAGGCCTGGAACGACAGTCATTTGCCACCATGACCTGCTCAGACATGGTAGTATTTGAACATAGCTTTAATGTTTTATTTTGTAACTCCAAAGTGTTATGGCTGCTTATGTAGTTTGTTCTTCCAGGTTATATTGAATAGGACATGACAGGGGCCAGGGAGATGGCTCAGTAGAATAAACGCTTCCCTGGCAAGTGCAAGGGCCTGAGTTCAATCCCCACTTCTGAAAAGAAAAAAAAAAAAAAAAGGACATGACAGATCCGTGAGAGTTGCAGGACAGAGGAAGAGTCAAAATAATTACATTCTAATCCATTAGATATCAGCAAATGGACACCAGAAAAAGCGTTAAATGCTAGGACACAGCTGAAAGACTTCTAATAATCATGATGATGAGTTAATGACTTTTTCATGCCTAGAGCAGTCTGAATAAACTAGGCTGCACTGCTATAACAAACAGCTCCTCAATCTTAGTGATCTGACATAGTCTAGCCTGTTACTTGCTTACTTAAAACCCACTCTGAGTCCAGGTACCTGTCAAAGATAACTACTTTCTATGTATGTCTTGGCAGTCCCTACAGCACTGACCTGTAAAAACACATTTCTATAATCACCACTGTAGGAAAAGAGAGCCCTAAAGTATCTCAAACCAACAATTAAATGGTCATTGCACAGAAGTGATTCACATTCTACCACAACCTATCAGGCAGTCACATGATCTGACCCAGTGTAAAAAGTCAGAAGGAAGACTCTTCCCACATGATGACCTAGATATAAGTAAGCAGAGAAAGCCTTCAAACAGGTAGCATTCTAGTATTTCAAAGGTTTTACTAGCCGAGCACCTGTATGACAAAGAAAACATCCCATTAAGGGCAATGGAGAAGTTGTCAGAATCTCCCTTTGTGGATGTTGGAATTGAGGCATTAAGTTTCATCAGCTTATCGAATCCGTGGTAATATACAATTTTGGACACCTGCAATGATGATTACCTTCCAGTTTTATAAGCATTCTCTTCACAAGTCTATGTTGGCATTAACTAGGAAAAAAATCACTATAATCACTGATATCAGTGGTTGTTATGATATACACAAAGTATATCATAGAACCAACTGGTTCTCTAAGGACATTAGACAAAACAAAGCCCTTTGAAATAGCTGGAATCAGTCCCTTCAGATATTCTTGGTAATGACTGTCTGATGCCTAAAATGAAAGCTGAAGAGGCTTAGGATGGAAGAAGTCTTGAGTTTTCCTAATAATACTTGAGTCCCCTGTCTCTGCAGCTGTCACTGAAGATTAGCCCTTGGAAGAGTTGTGTGTGAACTCCCTTCGTGTCAGACATGAACTTTAAGTTCCAACATTCCCTATGGTTCTAATTTTCAGGCTGTTGACAGCACTCCTTTAAAGGAGACCAACCTTTGTGATTTCTGAGTTAAGCCTTAAGGTTCAATTTCCTTACTCAGATTTGTGGGTATTGACATGGTTTTAAGACAGCAGGAAAGATCTACTCTGATGATTTTCTTTATCATAAGTTACTTAATTCAGCAGCACAAAATACTAATACTTTCCAAAAGAAATATGCATCCAAACACTAGATTCTTAGATAAAATTGAAATATTACTTGGCATTGAGATAAAGCCTTACTTAAATTATACTACTTTTCCCCAAAGATTTTGCATTCAGAAAATGTTGCAAGAGTGACTAGCTGGGCTGGTGAGATGGCTCAGTGGTCTAAAGCACCTACTTAGAACAAGCTTAGTAAAGCACAGGGACAGTGGTTCAATCCCCCAGCACCACATGCCAGCCAGCCCCACCCCCTGGTGGGCTGAGCTGGCCACACACACACACACACACACACACACACACAAGTAAAATTTTTAAAAAAGAGTGACTAGCTATAAGCTATTATTTCTTTCTTTCAATCTTTAAATTACGTACTATAATTCTTAATTTATAAATCAGTATGGAGTACTAAGCAAGAGACTCAGCTGGTATCAGAGCAAGCCCTTGAGGTTTTGTTCACAGCTCACTTTTGGCAAAGGTGTTTATTGAGCTTTTGAAGATAAAGATAAAAGAATGAAATTTCCAATGTAAAGGTAAATAAAACACATCTAAATCCTGCAGTAGTCAAAAAATTTTAAAAAGTAAAATCTCACAGTAGTCGACCAAACATTATACCACCTTAGTAATGGAAAAGCCTATTTAGTTCAAAACTCAGCACCTTCTTCTCAATATATTATGTAACAAAAGCACTTTATATAGTGAAAACAAATTAATTTCTAAAAGAAACCATACCTCTCACTCCAGGAAGCCACCTGAACTCACTTTTTGTTCTATTCAGGAAAACTCTTACACACAGAGTATGGACAAGCTCCCAAACCTGTGTTCTTACGGAAAGAGCACGAGGAAATCTGGCTTTCATTCCCAGATCAGTTTCAAATATTATCAATTCCTACATCTCTGCTTTAATTTTAGATAGCATGTTAAGGTCCAAATGGAAATATACAGGTGAAAAACTACATTTGAATAGAGCCTAATGATTTTCAGACACATTTTACTTAATACTGTTCCACCTATAAGAGGACTCATCCTCACGCTCCCAACTTAGCCAGCATAGAAAATGGCACAGTAGACTCTTGTCCCATTCTAGATGTTATTCACTGTTCTCTACTTCTTCACAAAATTTTAAAATCTAGAAGTTGACTTTGACATCTTCTGATTCCCATTAGCCAAACATCATGCTCCCCACTGTAATACCACTCAATATTTTTGAATCCTGTGAACCTTCTGAGAGCTCCACATCCTTTACTAGGAAGGATAAATGTAATTTTCATTCAAACTGGGACTCTTCTCAAAGTCAAAAGGCACTCTACAAATAACACCAGAACAACAGAAAACCAAGACTGTCTTTATAACCTGCTCTCCCGCTCCCCTTATAAATCGCACATATAGATTTCAACTTAGTCACCAAGTGAAAGCCTAAAAGGTTATCTGTGAAAGAAATTACATTTTCATTAAGTCATTTTCTGGTGTATTAGGTTTGCTCTATCATATTTTTCAGGTAGTGGGAACCATATCACCTATAGTTCCTATCCCACTAACCCTGTACATCTTCTCCTACTCAACAATGGTCAGTGAGCTGAGCAGAAAAACACTAGGTTGCCTATTGTTTCTACTTCTTGAAATTCACTGTTTATTTGATGACTTTTTGGTTTTAATCCAAGGAATTCTATAAAAGGCAGAATGCCACCAGTTATAGTCCTATGACCTAGGACCAAACACTACTAACATTTTGGTAACTGTTTTTCCCATCTGTTTTTAATGTTTGATTTTTAATTATAGTACCAATATGGGGCTATGCTGTCCATTTTTTAAAAATCAGCAAATGAATAATATAAAGGCCAAAAAGTTAGTAATTTCCAGGGGCTTTATGTGTATTAGCCTACTATAACTCTTCAAGATGGTAATATATGTATGTCACAAATATCACAAATAAGGACATCAACAATAAGAGACATTAGGTAATATATATGGGTGCCAACTTTTAGCCCTAAGCACTTCCAAATTCCAAAATTCTTCCGGATTCTTTCTATTTCTACTTTACTTTATTACTATATGCATATCATTCCTGTTTATTATCTACATATTTTATTGTTTGTTCTAATCATACTACATATAAAGTATTCTAACCTTATGCATATTTTCACATACTAATATAAATTTTGTGAGGATTGTTTTCAATGCAAGCTTAATTGGAAAAAAATCACATAGTACACAAAGTTATAGAAGAAAAAGTAAAAGTTTCCTGTAACCAACTTTCTCTCTGCATTTATTCAATCTTTCTTTAAGGGATAACCACTGGGAAGCTTTTCTTCTGTCTTCTTTAAGACATCAAAGCATGTGAGGTATAGGTGTCCATGACTCCCAAGACGGCCATAGCCACCACTCCCACTTTGTCTCCAGTCTCTCCTGAATCCACTCCAGTCAGGCTGCTATTCTCACCATTTCAGTGAGACTGAGCTTGACAAGGTCACCAATGTCCCGCACACTGCCAAATCCCAAAATGAATTCTAAGAACTTATTTCCATCCACTCTGCACAGCAGTTGACATGGCATCTAAATCTTTCTGGAAGCACTTTCTTCTCTTGAACCCTACAATATCACACTCTTTAATCTTATCCTGTCTCTGTGGCCATTCTTTTCTAGTCTCCTTCGATTGCTTCTTATCTTTCTGACCTCTGAGTGTGAGATATCCCAGGCCTCAGCCATCTTTCTCTTCATTTACAATTATTCCCTAGGTGACTTCATCAAGCTTATCTTTAAATGCCTCTTTATGTGCTGGTGACTCTCAGTTTTATGTCTTTATGCAAGATTTACCAAGATTTCAGACTTATTTGTCTCACTGGCATATTTAAGGGAACCTCAGACTCCATGTACAAAACTAAAGACTCACAGTATTCTCCATCTTAGTTAATAGCAACTTTCTTGCTGTTGCTAGATGGGATGGTGGAGCACAACCTTGAAGTCACTGTTAGCTGTGTATCCTGTTCTCTCTCTCTCTCTCTCTCTCTCTCTCTCTCTCTCTCTCTCTCTCCCTCCCTCCCCCCAGCTTTAACTTCCACATACATTCCCAATCTGACTGGTTTCTTTTGTCACTTCCTCCTCTGCCACCTCTGACAGCCTGGATGACTCTTGTTGGTTCCCAATATGTCTCCCTGTACTATTCTTGACCCATAACCAATTCTCCACATAGCAAGAAGAATAACTCTCAAGAGATAAGTCAGGTCACATCATTACCCTTGCTGAAAGTCTCCAGGTGGCTTCAATTACCAACTTTAATAAAAGTCACAGTTCTTAGCACAACAGATAGACCCATGTGATTCCCCGTAACCCAAGTGCTAGCCCTCCCTTCATTTCCTACTGTTCTTTCCCTACTATCTCACCACACTAGAGCACCCTAGCCTCCTTGCTCTTCCTCAGACTTATCAACTCCATGATCTCCTTTTATTATTCCATCTCAGTGTTTATTGTTCCATTTTTATGAAGTGTACCTCATCCCCAGACAGCCACTTGATGTGCTACTTTGCTCCCTTCTAGTTTCTGCTCAAATGTCACCTTTTCCAAGAACACTTCTCAGATGCTTATGTAGTATTGGACCCTATCCTGCTGCCCACTGTTCTTTTTCTCCTTACTCTGTCATAATTTTCTTCAAAGAGTGTAACACTACTTTACACATAACTATTGTGTCGTTGTCTATCTCTACCCATTGACTGTATGGCCCCTAAGAGGAAAAATGTTGTCTCATTTTCTATTTTTTGCATAATGTCTATCTTATTATCCAAATTTAAAAGGTAACTGGGAATAAATTAGGGGACAACTCTTACTGAATAGTGGAGAATACTAATCCCTATACTAAAGACTGCTATGGTCTGGCTTGGCAAACATTTAAAAGGATACCAAAATGTAGTGCACTATTTCCAAGAATTTTGACAGCATCCTAGGACAAAGTTCAAAAAATATGGAAAAACAAAACTATTCAGATCCACAGTGTCTGACATCCAGTTGAAGGTAACAATGAATAAGAATCAGAAGAACACAATCATAATGAAAAAAACCAGTCAATTAAACTCACCCAGAACAGACACAGATGTTAGAAGTAGCAGACAAGACCTTTAAAGCTATTATAACCTATATTCCATTTGCTCAGAATTATAGATAGATAGATAGATAGATAGATGATAGATAGATAGATAGATAGATAGACATTTAGATATATAATTTAAAGCACCATATCTCACATCTTGAAAAGAAAACTGTGATGTTTGAGATGAAAAGAAAAAAACACTGGATCAAACTAATGGCTTGTTAAACATTGCAGAACAAAAGATAAGGGAACTTGACAACATAACAATAGAAGCAATTCAAAGTGAAACAAAGAAAAGAAATATTTAGAAAATGAAAAAGGCATTGGTGAAGCGAAGGCAAACCTTAGCCACCTAAAATATATGTAATCGCAATTCTTTTAAAAATTAATGGGGTACAGAAAATACTGGAAGAAATATAAAAATTTTCCAAGTTGATAAAAAAACTACAGTCTTATATATTTGAGATACTCAATGAACCCTAAGCAAAGAAATATAAAGTTAAAGTAAGGTATACGGTATTCAAACCAATAATTAATGAAGAAAGTCTTTAAACTAGCCAGAAGAAAAGGCACGCTATAGACAAAGGAACAAAAATCAGAAGACAACACAGTTCTTAGCAGAACAGATTCTACTAAAAAGAAAGATCAACATCTTTAGAAGACAAAGGGAAAAAATTATTAACTTAGAATTTCATATGGAGCAAAATAAAAATACATTTCTAGAATGGAAGTGAAATAAAGACTTTTTCAGATACATGAAAGCCTTAAAGCCTACACTACAAGAACAATCAGAGAGGGGCTGGGGGGACAGCTGGGCTGTCTAAGCACCTGCCTAGCAAGCGCAAGGACCCAGGTTTGATTCCTAGTACTGCATGTGGTGCCAGTCCCGCATGCCATGCTGGCCACTGAAACCAGGCATAGTGGTGCACACCTGTAATCCCAGAGCTGGGGAGGCTGAGACAGGAGGATAAACTGTGGAGCAAGACCCTGTACCAAATAAATAAATAAATCTTAAGGAAAAAGAAACAAAAATTTATTAAACTACAAGAGGATATAAAAAATGGATAATTACAAGTGGAAATTTTAATATCTCTCAATTGATAGAACATACACATAAAATCAGTAAAGATGTACTATAAACCAATTTGATATAATTGGCAGTTGTACTTCACCTCATTCATTAAAATATATTTATATACGAATTTTTTTATGGGCTCAGAAATCAGTCATCAAGTTAAACACATTCAGAAAGTCTAAATGGTTAAAAATATTCAAGTCACGGTGGGAGAGCTTCCACTCTGCCACCTGACGGACCCCTCCAGACCCCTCCAGACCCCTCTGGACCTAGCTCATGCCCAGCATGTGAGTGAGACCATCTGCCCTGCTTTCGGGCCCCCTCCAGACCCAGCCCAGGCTCAGCATGTGTGTGGGAGAGTTTCAGCTCCACTGTACCTCTCGGGACCCAGCCTAGGCAGGGCATAAAGGCCTGGTGTGAAACTCTGCAGCTGAAGTCCCTACAGAGAGGCTGGAGGCCAGAGCCACCCAGCTAATCCAAGAGCAGAACATCTTGCCAGAGGGGCACAGCAGGTTCATTTCCAAGGGCTGCAGCAGGATGAAGCTGAGCACAGCAGCCAGACCCAAGCCAGGCACATCAGGACGAATTCAAACTTCGTAGATCCGCACCCGGGAAGCTGAGGCACTTTGCTAGATGCAGATCTATGAGAGCATCCTCCCTTTTTCTCTCCTGACTGAGAGAGAGGGCAAAAGGTAACTGGGGTGAGCTAGTCTGCCTGGAAAACACCAGGTACATCAAGGGGAGGTGATCAGACAGAACTTAGGGGAAGTAACTTAAATACAAATATGTGCTTAGCTATACAGACATAATGATTGCTCCTATTGTCTAAAATACACAGTCGTTAGTTACAAAGTTTGTCAATTGCTAAATATCACTACTCATTATTAGTGTTCCTTTTTGTAGTTCTGTAAATACAAACTATAACTGCCTTAACCACATAATCTCTCTTGGGTAAGCATTTCAGTAGGTGCTAAGGTTATAACAGCACCAAAGCTCTACACCAAAGGTCAGAGTACAGTGCTATCCAAAATGACAAAGAGAAGGAACAAAATGCAATCACAGGCCCTGAACCCACCCAGAACAAATGCAGAAGACACTAGCACAGAAGAAATTGGGAATCACACAGCTGAAATCTCTGAATTAATAGAGTGAAGTAAAAAAAAAAACTGCAGAAAGGTATACAGGAAATCAGATCAAAATAATCTCTGAAATAAGAAAAGAAATCTCTGAATTAGTAGCATCTGAGGTAAAGAATCAACTGCAGAAACATATAGAGCAAATCAGATCAGAAATAATCTCTGAAGTAAAAGAGAAAGGATAACTATAATGAAAGAATTAATAACTGCTTCTAAAAAAGACATGAATAAAAAATTAGAGGAGTATAGAAAAATGATGGAAGCCTTGAATGAGCAATATAGGAAAAAACATTCAAGTCACAGAGAATATGTTGTTGAACTACAGTGGAGTTAAATTAAACTTTAATAACAGAAAACCTTCGAAAAACCACAAACATTTGGAAACAATACTTCTAGGCAAAGCATGCATCATAGAAGTTAGAAATAAAATTACAAATTATTCTGAATCAAATGAAAACAAAACTATGATGTATCAGTTTGTGGGGTGTCATTAAAACACAGTTCAATGTCCGTACTAGAGCAAAAGTTAATCTTCAAAGTAATAAGCTCAGCTTCCACTCTAAGAAATTAGAAGAAGAAAGGGAATTGACCTTCAAAATTAGAATCAAACAAATTAAAAGGACAGAGTAGAAATTAAAAAAATAAAAACAAAAGGCAATTGAGCACATAATATTGTATCTAATTCTTTGAGAAGATCATTTATCTCATTGCTTTTAATATAAATGATGAGCAGAAAAAACAAATTATCAGTATTGGGAAAAGCAAATATTATGAAGAACTTTTATGATACTAATTTCAAAATATAAGTTAAACATTAAAAATTTTAAAAGAGAAATTATCAAGGCTTACTCAAGAAGGAATTAATAACTATGAGTAGTCCTATTAGAAAGTATAATTGATTTTAGTAAAGACCTTCCCATGAAGAAAACACTAGACCCAGGTGTCTTCAGTAGTGTTTTCTATCGAACACTAAGGAAAAAAATAATACTAATTCTATACACGCTCTTTCAAAAATTGGAAAAATAGAAAATATTTCCCAACTCATTCTGTGAAGCCAGAATTACTCTATCACCAAGAGCAGAATACAGAATTAAAGGGAAAAAACTAAAAATCAATGCACCTCATGCACATAGATGCAAAAATCCTAAACATTTTTGCAAATGACACCTAATAATACACAAGATGATATATAATGACCACATATTTTTGATATAATGCAAATTTGCTTTAAAATTCACAAAAAATAGAGATCATTGAAATTTACCATATTAATAAAATTTTTAAAAACTATATGATAACCTCCAAAAGAAAAATAATTTTATGTGATCCAACATGTATTCCTGGTAAAAACTATCAGCAAAACAGGAATAGAAGAGAACTTGTTGGACCTGAAATCTAAAACGGATAACTGACTTATTAGTAAAGACTGGATGCTTCCCCTGTCATGAAAAACCAAGACATCTGTGCCCAGCTCCTGTTGAACATTTTGCAGTAGGATCTAGCCAGAGCCATGAATTGAGGCAAAGAAGCAGGACTACCTCTGTGGGAGAATGTCACAGTCCTCTATGCAGGAGACATGCTGGAATTCTCACGAAACTATCTCACATCGATAGGTGACATCAGTAAGGTTGCTCGGTACAAGGTCACCACACAAAAGTCAATTAATTGCATTTCTCTATACCAACAACAATCAAATTAAAAAGTCTTAAAAACATACACAATGGTACCTATAACAAAAAACCACTGAGGGTTATATAAGCCTGAGAAATCATGAAAGAATTGATCTCTGAAAATATAAAGGATGCTGGAACAGAGTACAGAGAACAAATGAATAGCGAGTGATAGCATTGTTCATGGATTAAAAGACACATTATTAAAATGGCAGTTTTCCACTAATCAGTACATAGATCCAATACCATCTGACAAAAATTCTAGTAGATACTTTTGTGGAAAATGATGTACCAGTTCTAAAATTCATGTGAAAATGTAAAAGGGCCCAAAGTAGTCAAAACACTACTTCATTTTGAGACTTACTACATGGCTGCAGTAGTCAAGATGGAATAAACACAGAGGTTAGTAGAATAGGATGGGTTCACAAATAGATACATACTGAGAACAATAGGAGACTGATTCCTGACAACACCGCAGTGGCAATCCAGCAGACAGACTTTTCAGCAATGTTCTGGGACAACGGGACACGGATTTACAAAAAGATAAATGCTGATCCATGTCTTAACCCATTGGAGAGAAGACATTGATCCATGTCTTAACCCATCTGAGATCTTATCAGTCAATACTGATAATGTGAAGTAGATTAGAAGCTCACAAGTAAAATCTGAAATTATAAAGCTTCTAGAAAACTATAGAAAATCTTAGTGACTTTGAATTATAGATTTTTTTATTTTCATGCCAAAAGCAAGATTCATTTTCTTAAGTTGATAAATTGAACTTTATTCACATCTCAGTTCTTTGAGAGACACTCTGAGAAGCATAAAAAGATAAATACGAACTAGTAGAAAGTACTTGCATGCAAGACACATTAAAATACTCAAAACAGAATGAGAAACACATCTCTTACATGCGTAGAGAGCTCACCAACCAAAATATTCAAATGGTAAGCAGCAAATAAAAGAAAGCCCAGCCTCCTCACCCAGTTGGAAAGTGCACACTCATGAAGTATCTCCCTTTATGAATGAAGAAACTATCGCACCACATGCAGGCGTGGATGCGGAGGAACCGAAACTCTCAGCACTGCTTATGGGAAGAAGGAGCAATCTAAATCTTTGGAAAACACTGTGACTATTTATTAAATAGTTAAGCTGATTCAATAAACTGCTACACAGTTACTACAACTACCCTATGATCCAGCCAATGGACTTCTCACTGTTTAACCCAAGAAAAAAGAAAAATATACATCCATATCATGGCTTACACAGGAAGGTTCACAGTAGCTTTATTTATAATCCTCCAAAGTGGAAAACAACCCAAATGTCTATCAACACGTGAATGATAAGTTTGTAGTGTAACTATTCAATGAATGTTATTCTGTGCTAAAAAGGAACACACTAATGATGTGGATGGCCTGGATGTATCTCATAATAATTATAATGAAAGAAACCAGGCAAAAATGGAGTGTACATTGTACTCTTAATATGATATTAAAAAACACAAACTAATTAACAGTGGCAGAAAGCACTTCCTTGCCTGGGGGAGAAAAGGTAGACAGAGAAGCAAAGGAAGGAGGGATTTCAAACAGGCAAAAGAAAACATGTCGGAGTGATGAATAAGTTCATTACCTTGACTGTGATGAGAGTTTCATGGCTATATGCATATTTGCAAAAATGTTCAAATTTAGCAAATGGTACACTTCAAATTTGTGAGGTTTAATGGAGGTCACTTTGTAGCTCAAAACAAGCTGTCTCAAAAAAAAAAAAAAAAAAAAAAAAAAAAAAAAAAAGATGAGATTGCCTATTTAGCCTGTTTGTAGTTGCCCTGTTGCCAAGCTAAATACTGGCCTCATTGCAAACATTTCTTGAACAGCATTAGGAACAGACTGACACTGTTAAGCTTAATGCTCTGTGAAATAGTCAAAACTAATTGTTTCAAAGGCCTGTGGCAGCAGTTTTCTGAGATTATATCAGTTGACGCTTTTTTTTCTCTTTATGTAAACATAAACTGATGTTGCTGCTGGATCCCAGACAACGCCTTTACTGCGGTGATCTGGACCACGCTCAGCCTGACAGCTGGCTGTGCTGTTTTACCAAAGAGCACTGAGGACAGTGCGGAGCTCCCCGCACTCGCGTCAGGCCTGCCCCATGAAGTGTGGCTTCTGAGGAAAACGATTCACTGTGGACCACCGAGCTGAGATGCCAGGGACTGGTGAGTGTGTGTGTACTCGTGGGGGGCAGAGAGCCCGAGGTGGGGATAACAAGGAGAGCACGGAGGCACAGATGGAGGGACCCCGGGGCAAATGCCAACCGGTACATGCGTTCTTCTGGAAACTTCTGGCTCTCCACCAGCCATTTCTTCCCCTTTGAGCAAATTTTGGGAGATGAAGATCTAATTGTTTGACATCTAAATAGCTCCCTCTCCAACGTCTTCTAGTTGTACCTCACAAATTCATGGGGTCCACAAACAAAGGTCTCAGCTTTGGTGACAGCTAAATGAGTACACATACACATGCCAGGACACACAGCACCCTTGTGCACTGAGACCAGATTCCTCCAAAAATGGCAAATGCGTTCTTTTAGTTGCTTCCTTGCAGAAATGGCCAGAAGCCTGCGTCACAGCAGCAGCCTCCCTTCCTCACACACAGTGCTTTCTCACGTGGGGCCTCTGCATCCTCCCCAGGTTTCCGCAATTGAGTCCATGCCAGATTTGACTAAAATAATAAAGCTGTTATTATTTCCCTACCATTTTTTTAAGGAAAAAGAAATAAAATAAAATTTCATAAACAAGATAATAGGTAGGTAACAATGGCTAATGCATTGTATATTTCTATCTTTAAATTAGTTACTCAGAATACAAGATATCAGCATTTAACTGTTCAAAAAACATTAGCACAAATCTATCTTTTCAGTGAACTAAGAGAAGGGGCTGGCCAAATAGCTCAGCAGATTAAAGCACCTGCAAGCAGGTTCAGGGGCCAGGAGTTTGATCCCCAGGCCTGCCATACCAGCCCTGCCTCCAGGGCGTGGTGAGATGGCGATTGAGACTGGGTGTGGTGGCACGTGCCTGTAATCCCAGCTCTTGGGAGGCTGTAAACAGGTGGATCACTACCAGTCCAATCTAGTAGTCAGATCCTGAACACCCTGTAGACCCTTCCCTAAAATGCAAAAGAAAAAAAAAAAAGAACAGAATTAGCAGTATAACTGTCTTATATATACAGTTATATAGTATAATTATGTATATAACTATCTTTTATATAAGATATTACTATATAATTACAGTTATATATGCATAACTATATACATCATATATAGTTACATACATACTTACATATGTAACATATACATGTATGCATCTTTTATATACATAGATTTTTTTTTTTTTTGGTTTTTCCCTTCCTTCTTTTTTCCATTCCCCCATCCCAATTCCTCTTTCCTTTTGAAGTTTCTTTCCCTTTTACAATATCTACTGTACATTTTGGACCTCATTTACTCTTTCAGCTTCTCACACTAGGGAAGCAAAATGATTTTTACACATGCACTTCTGATTTATTTCGCTTATGAGTATGGTCTCAAGTTGCAACCATTTACCTACAAAAGTCTCAAATTTATCCTTCTTTGTGGCTGAGTAGTACTCCATCTCTTAAAAGACCACATCTTTTTGGTACATGCCTGTAATCCCAGCTCGAGGGAGGCTGTAAACAGGCCTCCCAAGAGCTGAGATTACAACTGTCAACAGTTGATGAGCATTTGGGTTGTTTTTAACATCTAGCTCTTATAACTTGTGCTGCTATAAACACGAGTGCACATGTGTCGCTGTGATACGATGTTAGTACTTCTTCTGGGAAGATTCACAGAAAGAGAATAGCTGGGTCAAATGGGACCAGAAATCCTCACTGTTTTAGGAATCTCCACACTGATTCCCTCTGCGACTGTACCAGTCAACACTCCTACCAACAGTGGAGAAGCATTCTTTTTTCCCCACAGCTCATCCAGCATTTGTTATTTGTTGTTGATACCAGCCATCTTCCCAGGGTAAAATAGAATCTCAGTGTTGCTTCATTTGCATGTCTCAAATGACCAGCGATATGGAACATTTTTTTCATATACTTATTTGCTGTTTGTATTTCTTTATCTGAGAAGTGTATTCATCTCAAATGTCCATCCTTGGATTAGGTCTTTAAGCCTTAATTAAGGCTTTGATCTTTTTGAATTCTTTGTATGTTCTCAATAGTAATCCTTTGTCTGAGGAACAGATGGAAAACACTTTTTCCCACATTGTGGGTTGTCTCTTCACTCTGTTGGTGTTTTCTCTTGCTGTGCAAAAGCTTTTAAATAGGATGAGATCCCAGTTGTTGATTCTTTGTTGTAGTTCCTGTGTGATCAGGGTTTTATTCATAAAGTCTTTGCCTATACCAATGCCTTCAAGAGTTTGACCTGTTCTATCTTCCAGCAGATTTATTGTTTGTGTTTTGATATTTAGGTCTTTGAACCATTTCAAATTTAGTTTGGTGCGTGGTGAATGACAGTCTTTACCAGGTGCAGAGCCAGTGTTTCCAGCACCATTTATTAAAGAGGTTCTCTTTCTTCCAGTGAATGTGTTTGATACTTTTGTCAAAGATAAGGTTTGCCTACTATTTTTAAAGTGACTCATTCCTTTCATGTATTCCTTTATTGTGAAAATATCCATTCACTTCTCTGTACAAAAGAGAACCCTTGATAAATGTAAAAGACAATTCTAAAAGCTAAATACAGTGAATACCAAAGCCATGAGCAAATAATGCCTTTGGAAGTTCCTGCAGAAGCCTAGACTCCAAACACATGCCTCACTGGGCTGGCGAGTCTGACCAAGACTCATGCAGCTCCTGCCAATATCCCCTTTTAACACACTGCTGCTTTATCCTTGGCTAGTAAATAGGGTAGAAGAAGGCACGAGAAGGTGACTGGACATGTGTGTTATCATGGGTGCCACCTGGACTCACCTGCTTGCCCTCCAGTATCTCACTGAGAGCCTGACTCCTGACTCTGGAGGCCTCGATGGATTAAAACTTCACATAAGTGTCTGACCTACTCTGACGACCTGGGAGGAGGCATCAGGGCTTGTCCTGATGGGATCCTCATGCAATTTGGGCACAGGCACCCACTCTAAGGGCAGGCACCTCACCCATCTGCATGGCTTGGAAAGAAGACAGTATTTGTGTGAGTACTTGTAAAAGGCCTCTAGGCCAACATAGTCCTCTGCCAGGCAGCACATGAGTTAGATTTTGGCCCCACTTAGCACCTTGGCTCGGAACCCTAGTACAGTGAATAATGGGCACAGCTATACGCTTCCATTGCCAAGTATGACCTCAGCTTCAGCACGTCCTCTAGTTACTACTAAAATCACAATTCCGTGGCTGACTTCTGGGGCAACCTATGAGGGTCCCTCCACAGCCCACTCCAGTTCCCTTTCATTTCCAGCTTCCAGGCTATGCAATTACTCAGCAGTACATCCACAGGGATACAGCATGTACTGGGGGGAAAGGCTAGCATTAGGAATTCCCTTAAGGGTTCCATATGTCTTTTGGTTTTGGCTTGTTGCTGCTAGCACTGTCACCCACCACATGCCAGGCTGCTCAGTGCAGAAAGCCCTTTACAGAGAAGGCCAGGTTCTTTGCCACTGTGCTGGTAGTGAATAGCTGAGTCATTAGCTAAGTTTGGAGGTATGCCGCCACTGCCAACAGCAAGCTAATGAACATTAAGTCAAGGTAAGCTGTTGAAAGCAGAAGAACCAACAACAACAGGATCAATTGTTCAAGTAGCTTCCAACTATCTAAAGACACAACTCTGGCTTTACAAGATCAGAAAATCTACAAAGGTTTGCTCAGTCAACAAGCACACCCCGAGATCTGAGCAGCAGAAGGAGCCAGAGCTAGTATTAGCACAGATGGGACGCAAGTTCTATTTATTTTGCTTCTTTCGTTCTGAATATCAGGCAGCACACGGCTACACATGAATAGTAATTTTTAAAGGATTCTAAAATGTCAGTAAGTTCAAAGATAAATTCATTTAGACTTTTACAATCACTTACATAGTGCCATCATCTTAAAATGTGCACATCAATAAGATTGGTTTGGTTCAGAAATTCTAGTGGAACTTGGAGGGGACAAGAAGAAGCTAAACCTGTCTGAGAACAGGATGTGCTGACCCATTAAATCTCCTTGAAGGGAATTCCCCCAAAAGATCTTGTAGTTCAGTTACAGCTGTACCCTGCTGACATAGCAAGGGGACTGGGGGAGACAAAGCAAGGGCTTCATGTGCCCAACTTCTACTAAAACTCAATGTCCTGTCCCTGGCTGCAGACTACCCCTCTGACTCTAGCTTCAGGCTTCTCCCGCCCAGAGCCACCAAATTCCAATCGAGGACTACCTTTAGAAGCTCCACTGAGCTGCTATTAAGTACTAATTTTGAAAGAAGGAAAGAAAAACAGTAACCCATCAAAACCCCAAATAGCAAATTGGTATCCGTTCAAATTTAGGGCCAATTGACGAACAGTGACTACTCTGACCACGAAGTCGAGAAGGTGCCTGGCCAAAGGAAAAAGGACTTTGATGATGATTTTAAAATGCTATTCAACTCCACCACACCCCACTCCTCCCTAGCAGACTTTGGCAGACAGCAACAATCAGTCTCTTCCTAAAAAGAAATACATTGGTATAAACAGCTCTGTTCAGAATAAAAATGTGAAACTGAACACAATAAAAACAAATTGCTTATACAGAACAATAGCTCTGAAACAATGAGAGGCCACTCCAGCTACAGCACGCAGCTCTGTGAGGCCTGCATGAATTCGGGAAATATTTCCTGGCCAAGCCCCTGGCCCTATTTATTCAATGTCCTGATAAGCATACAGTCAATCACTGTACTGGACAATCAGGCTCCATCTCATCTTAATGATACTTTTCCTTGCAGTTTGGAGGAAAATGAGGTTTTTATCAGTCTCTTTGTTTAAGGATTGTATTCAAGAAAACAAAGGCACCACAATAAAGGAGCCATTCAATCGCAGAACATACATTGCCCCTGGAGCCACACCTAGCACTTTATGAACTCTAGAAGGCCCCAGATGGGCCGGGCTTTATCCCAGTTCTTAGAGAAGTCCCTTCCTTCACAGCTAATGTGGCATCTGACAGCCCTTGAGCTCTCCTGGGTTCTGAGATGGAGGGATCTTAAAACATAGATTGTTTCCTGCTGTTCCTGGTATCATATTATAAGCCTGTGATCAGGAGAAGGCACTAGGTCGCTGGAGGTCAACCAATGGCACACACAGAGCCAGTGGACTATCTGCTCTTGCTGAAAACTCTAAAAGGTTCACCATTATTGTTCAGAGATCCATTCTGGTCTCTAAGAAATAGATGAAAGAGAACTGCTTCTGCTTCTTCCAAAGGGAATGCACTGGCCCAATCTTGCAGCAAGGCTTTTTTATTCTTTTCCATAAATTATATAGGTACGAGCAACAGACCTTTAAAATCTCGGCTCATAACCAGTTGCATACAGAGGAAGTTAATGGTCATTGTACATCAGGAAACATTTACTTAAGCATTGTTTTGGCGGCCAGTCAGGAATGCAGGATGCATTCTAAGCTACTGATCATCGCTGTGACAGTTCAATATGTGGGAAAGGCATTTGGGAACCTCGTAAAAGTGCAGGACATACCATGTATCAAAGTCTTGTCACCTCAAATTTGTCTTGAACTTTCCACTGTAAACCAGTGTGATTTTTAAAAGGAGAATATATATCTGAAAGGAAAATATATATATACAACATATAACAAAGTTCTACTATGCTGATACAATAGATGAGTTTAAATTTCAGAAACAATGTGAGAAATCAAACTCATTTTTAAGTTTTCTTGATCCTACACAACTTGCATAAGGAAAAGAGATTCCAAGCACACAAATCACAATCAATCTGGAGAGCATGTGTCGGAAAATTCAAGTCTCAAGGGTTCGGAATGGAATTGGACATATAAACATTGGCACTTACTCACAAAACGTGCTGAAATCGCTCAGGGAGAACATAGGGCTGGACTTTAGACTCTGTGGATCTTTTTACCTTAAAAAGCAAATAAATCACAAAGTTAAAATAGGTAAATATTTACAGTTTTTATTACAAGATATTTAAAACATATTGCCTCAGAGTAATAAAAATGTAATATTTAACTCTTCAGTAAATACCTCTTATGTGGGTGCATTAAAAGTCACTGGGGACATAATGACCAATACCCCAAATGAGCTGCTGAAGCTTAGGTTCATGCATGCTTATGTTATTACTGATAGATCAATGGCCACAGACTATTCCTAAAGTTGGTAAATAGTTATTACGTATTTTCTTCCTTCATATGTGTCTGGCAATGCCTCAGTCAAGTATCTTGTTTTCTTTCTTTGTAGTTCTTTTAGTTACATTTATTTTGTCTCCCGGATGCAGATACACAGATCCTAGGACAGATGAACTAGCCCCGGGAATGGCAGGCCTGGGTGCAATGGTTTGGACTGGGAAGTCTCCAGTGGAAGTGACTCTCTCTGGGTTGCCAGCTCAGCACACAAAAACACACAATACTCAGTCAAATCTGAATTCCAGATTAAAAAAATAAATAAATAAAATACTGAGGGTCCTGCCCTTTACTCAGCAGTCTACTTCCCTCTGTAAGCTATGGCGAATGCAGAGGGTTCTCCTGACAGCCTGCTGAGATTTCACTGTGAGCAGACCCGAGGCTGAAGGAGAGCATTACTGCTGCTCCTGGCTCTTGAAGTCCTGGTGTTTTAAGGACTTTCAGAGGTCTTGCCCTGCACTTCCAGCAGTGCAGGCTCCTTTTCAGGGGCAGGGTAGAGCAGAGGACAGTGGCACGTCATGCCCACAAACCTTTTAGAATGCACTTCTCTAGTAATGCACAGCTCCATGATACTAAATCCATCAGCATTATTAGCACCTTTGCTATTTTTGAGCAACTGTTCATTTTGCAGAAACTGAAATGGGCAAGCATGTTTAGTTGTTTCGCATTGAAGTTAAAGATTTAGCTCCATATTTTAAGACCGGGACCGGGCTCAAGAATCTACCCTAAGAACAACTAGTAACATTCTTGCTTTAAACAAATTTTTCTTTCTGGACCAGGAGCAGAAAGCAATTTATCTTTCCATTTTTTTCACCATCAATACTAAAACATTCAGTTCAGTACCTTCTTCCTCTTAATGGGAGCTTTATCTGCCTTAATTACTGAACCTTTCAGTCAGCAACTTAGTATCTTTTGTCACCTACAGAAAAGTCAGGAAAATACACACACACACACACACACACACACACACACACACACCCCACAGCATGCAGGAAGAAAAAAATCAACCACCCAGGGATACAGAGAGGCTTAATTACTGCCTGAAAAACAACACCCTTTCTTAGCACCTTTAAGTCTGATTTCTTTAATCACTTACTGATTGAAACTGGGACTTACAATGAGGTAAATATGGAAATTATTTCCATATTAATATTAATTAATGATTAACATAGCTTGGGACCCAAGTTCAGGATCTGAAAACATAGATTAGGTAGAAACTTAAGTAATGTAACCCATGGAGGCAAGTTCACTATTTGTCTCTCAAATAATTTTCCACTCATTAACCAGCATGCAATAAACTTCCATTTCCTCCATAATAACTCTGAGGAGTTCTGCAGTTACTGAGGGGCTGTCACAAACACAAGACCTCCTCTGTTGGGCTGGCTCCATGCCTCCCTGGAGCCCTCCAGCTTCTTCCAGGACCTGGCACATTCTCTCTTGCTTTTTCTCTCTTTGTCTCTCAGGTCATGTGTGTATCTCTGTCCCTGTCTTTCTGTTTGTGCTCCTTGTCTCTCCCTGTCTCTGTGTGTCTCTCTTTCTCTCTGTGTATGTCTGTGTGCCTGAGAGCTGTCTCCCTTGCCCTCTCTGCCCTCTCTTATGTGACAGTTCCTGCTCAATGCTGTGCTGTCTCATGTGGCCAATACACAAACAGAAGCAAGGATAAAAATCACAGGAGCACTCAACAGATGAAGGGAAGTCTTTAGCAAAATCCAACATTCTTTCCTATAAAAACACTAAAGGTATAGAATGATCTTATCTCCATCTGTTAAAAGCCATTATGACAAACCAACATCATTTTAAATGGAGAAACACTAAAAGCCTTTTGTCTAAAGTGAAGAGGAGCACAAGGATGTTCATGATCCCCACTGCTGTTCAACATAGCACCAAAATATTAGTCTTTGGAGTTAGGCAAGAAAAAATAAATAAAACTACTACACATAGGAAAGGAACAAGTTTAATTATTTTTTGCAGAACAAATAATCCTCTACATAGGAGTCCTAAAAAGGATCCACCAAGAGAATCTTAGAATTAATAAGAAAGTTTAGCACTGTAGCAGGGTTAAAGTCAGCATGAAAATCAAAAGCATTTCTGTACCACAATAATGAATCCACTGAGAAAGAAATTAGGAAAGAAACTTACAATAGCACCAAGAAAAATTAACTTAAGAATTAATCTAACTGTAGCAGGAAACACACCCCTTCCAGCCAATATACTTGTTTGTTAGTTGCCCAGGTAATAGTTCTAATTCTAGTTCCTGTTGCTTTTGTTTCTTAGAAATAGCTCATCACTGTGATGCATATTTCAAGAACCAATCTGCCATTGAGAAGCCTTTCTGTCTCTGTACTTCCTGCTTGCTTATCCTATGTAAACCCTAGACCACCAGAGATCAGGGCCTGGTGGGAATATATTGGGAATGATCCTGATCAGTGCCTGCAGTGCTGGCCCCACCCCAGGGCATGCTGAGATAGTGACTGAGACTGGGAGTGGTGGCGCATGCCTGTAATCCCAGTGCTTATTAATGTATGTTTGTAATTCATGCAGTTTGCAATCATCTGAGAAGTGGTCACATGTGCTTATAACAGCATGGTTTTAAAAATCTTTCTGTCCTCTTCCTTCCTCTGGTTCCCCTATCACCTTTTTCATACTTACTGATATTATTTGTTTTATTTCATGTTAGGGCATCTAACTATAGTAGTGATGCTCCCATTTTGTAGTGAGACCTTGAACTTTGTAGTGAGACCTTATACCAAACACATTTTTTTAAAAAAACTGGAATTAAAAAAATCCTAAAATTCATGTGGAGAAAAATAAATATGTGTCATGTACCTGTACATGTAATAACTCTAATCAATGTAAACATTAGATGCCATAACATGAAATAAAACAAATAATATCAATAAGTATGAAAAAGGTGATAGGGAGACCAGTGGAGGCAAGGGGACAGAAAGATTTTAAAAACCATGCTGTTATAAGCACATGTGACCACTTCTCAGATCTCAGATGATTACAAACTGCATGAATTACAAACATACATTAATAAAAAAAAATTGTATGGAACCCGAAGATACTGAGAGTAGCAAAAGCAATCCTGGTTAAAAAGAGCAAAAATGGAGGCGTCATAGTTCCAGACTTCAAGTTATATTATAAAGCTACCAATAAAACCAGAATGATGCTGGTACAAAAACAGATATGAGGATCGATGTAACAGGAGATGTGGAAACAGCCACAAGTTTGTTCAGTTACCATATCTTTTATTAAGAGAACAATAGCATACCCTGGGGGAGGAAAGATGCCCTCTCTAATAAGTGGTGTTGGGAAAACTGACTCTCCACATGCAGAGGATTGAATCTAGACCTATATCTTTCACCAGGTACTAACCTAAAATCAAAATGAATCAAAGAACTAAATATTAAAATAGAAACAATCTCCTGGAAAACAAAACAGATAAAACTCTTGAAGTGCTAGGCATAGGTAAGGACTTCCTGAACAGAATCCTGATGGCGTAAGAAGTAGTACCAAATGCCCTCCTCCCCAAATACGATCATACCTTGCTTAAAAGCTGTGCGGAGCAAAAGATATAATCAACAGTGAAAAGACAACTCACAGAATAGGGAAAAAGTATTTTGCCAGCTATTCTTCACATAGAGGACTAATATCTAGAATACATAATGAACTCCAAAAGAGAGACCTCCACAAATAGAAGAATAAGAAGTCAGGCACCTGAAATGAACAGAAACTTAACAATAAGAAATACAAAAGAAAAATACAGAAATGTTTCACATTCCTGGCCATTAGAAAAACACAAATTAAAACAACACCAAGAGTCTGTCTTTCCCTAGAAACAATGACCAACATCAAGAAATCAAATCATAACAAACGCTAGCAAGCTGTGGGGAAAAGGAACCCTTCTACATTCATGCCAGGAATGTAACTAGTATAATCACTATGAAAATCAGCATGGAGATTCTTCAAAAATGAAAACTGGAAATTACATTTGACCCAACTATTCCCTTTCTATCAAAACTTCACGCATATTTATCCAGTGAAATTGCACTTTTATATTCAGAGGCACATAAATTTAAAAGGAGGTGCAAGAAATTTTATTTTATGTACTACTTATTACATCTATTTGTTCATATGCAGGGATCAAAAATAATTAAATCTGTGTTAAAATTTGAGTAATAATTATTTTCTTATTTGCTAAGTCAAATCCTTTCACTAATTTTATCCATTTATTGCCTCAAAACTTTACACCAATTCCACAATATTCTTTCAGAACAAAAATAGTCAAGGAAATTTTTATTTCATTGTACATAGAAAGACAAAGTTGATGTAAAGAAGTCTCAAAATGATAGATAAGAATCACTCAGGAAATTAATTTGAAAAGTAAAGGGAAAATCATACAGGAAGAAGCAAATACATATAGTTTATCCACTAACCCACTAGAAATACTTAAAGTATAAGAAAAAAATTTAAGGGCTGGGGAGATAGCTCATGGAATAAGTGCTTGCCTGGCAAGTGTAAACTCCTGAGTTCAATCCCAGGTACCACAAAAAAATAAATAAATAAAGTGGCCTTGACATTGGAGAACATCAAATTATTCATAGACAAGAGTTTTAAAAATAAACAAGTTCAGATTCATAATATGTGCAAGAAATCAGAGAGAAAATTCTGAGGGGAACAGAAAAGTCCAACTTCTTTGTAACAGTCATGGGTAATGAAAAAAAAAAAATGATGTGAAAGAATGTACATGTTGGAAGACTGCAGGGACACCATCTTGTCCAAAAACCAGCAGAAAGCCACATGCAACTCGAAATGTCAAATTTGAGGGAAAATACTTGCATTTGATCTTTAAAGACATAGGCCATGAGTACTTAAAGAAAGAGCAACACTAGGAACATTAGGAAGCACAACAGCTTGTCCCAGAATAATGAACGACAGTCTACCCTCCCTTCATTGTTGGATAGTGTTCCCAATTTTACTAATGGAAATGCTGGCAGGACATCTGATAGTTCATCATGAGGCTCCTCTAGACCAAGGGTTATTCCTGCCCCAGGCTTCAGCACCAGCAGCCCTCACTTCCATGTGGACCTCTCACACATCTACATTACATCAAACATCTATTTGAATCTTTAAGACTAGCTTCTATGACTATGCCTCATGTCCTCTGCTTCTTTGATTCCTGCCAAAAATATAAATTCCTATATATGGATTCCCAAGTTGTCCTCCCCATTCTCAGGTAGAAAGCCTTCAATTTGCAAAGTTTGGAAAAAAGTAGCACAGGACTAGAGTATTATATTTGCTATCATGAGACTCAAAAAGAGTAATAAAAGTGTTAACACTTTGTTCCTTTTTTGGCTTGTGTCTGGCTGTCCCCCTAAGGCCTCATGCAATCATAGGCAGGGCTTTTCAGAAGTGCCTTCATCTAGAGTGTGTGGTTACTAAGTTGGCCCACTTGTTGGTTTGGCACAGTTCTGCTGGGACCAAGGAACTGATGCTGGCATTGACTCACAGTGTGGTGCTAGGATTAAGAGAGCTAGCATTAAGTATATGAGTGCTAACCACCGTAAGAGTAGGGGGCTTGGATAAGACATAAGGGACAGAAAATGTCCCTTGTTTGGTTTCCCACCTTCTGCTTCCCCATGCCAGCATCTCCCTATGTCCAGGGACCTCCAAACCTTTCCACTGTACCTGGGGCAAACTTGCTCTGGGTAAAACAGCCTGTAAGCATCCAAAGGTCCTCTCAGGGCAGTGTTTCTAACCTCTGGCTTCAAAAGAGATCTGACTTTGACTCAGAAACCTTGCTTCTTTCCATGCTGAAGCCAACTACTCTTTCCTCTGATCTTGGCATCCACAAGGGATTAGTTTGGCTATGTGTGACAGAAACTCCAAGACAGCAATGACTTTGAAAGATAAGATGATATATTTCTCTTTTACGTAAAAAATATCTAGAGGTGGCCACTAAAATGTCAGTTGGAAACCAAGTTATTTTTTATCTCGTTATTCCCCCACCTTCAACAGTGTCTTTTGCCTCATGGTATGAGAAGTCTGTCATTTCACACTTCTCAAGCAGGTAGAAAGACACTGATAGTAGCAAGAAGAAAGTCCACTTTTTTCTCTCTTTAAGGAGTCTCAGTCTCATGTCCAGTTACATTTTATTGGTCAGAACCGAGGCTCGTGGCCGCAGGGAGGTCCAGATATTCTTGGAAATGTCTAGCTCTGGGTGGTCATGTGGGGAGTCAACCCAGTCTCAGTCTTCCATGTAAACCTCTATTTCTCAGGGCTCCTTCCAGAACCACAAACTTATCTTGCTTTGTGGAAATACCCTTGTCACTTCTTTTCTCACCAACTCCTGGTCTTGGACATCCCAGATCCTGCTGTTCTCTCAAACATCTCTTCTACACACAGAGCACCTACTCGGCACAGTAGCACCCCAACTGGTTGATTTCCTCCACGCCAAGGTCCCCTCCACCCCATATCTTCTCTCTGCTCCCCAATGCTCATGTTAGATGCTGTCATCACCTCTGACAGTTTAGACTCCCTACATGCACCCCACACACACCTTCAATCCCAACATCTACCCTTCCAGCTTTCTTACCCCTCTTCCTTGTCACCCATGAATACACCGATCCCCAAAGAGTTGCATTTTACCACTCTATCAAGCTTTTGCCCATTCACACTCCCCACTCCTTCCTTCTGTCACCCAATCTGGACCCCACAGCTACTCAACATAAACTATGACCAGCAGCCCTGATTTCTGAGAAACCAAAACCTGCCTCTCCAGCAAATGTCCACCTGGATCAATTGTTTCTAAAGCAATGGACCTTAAAACTGGCTTACATTTGTCCCATAGTTTTAAATTGTCCGTTTATGCCACTCGTCTTCTTCTGGGGTACAGCTTGTAACTTCTCTGTAGCTCACCTGCAGAAGTGGCACAGCATGTGCTCCACAATCAGCATCTAACATGCTGATTGCCTTATGGGTGTAATGATAACATACAAATGAATTAATTACGAGACACATATAAATTGGACTTTTCTGTCCTTTAGAGATGGTCACGCTACGCATCTCAGGCTGGCCTTGAGCTCATTTTGTAGCTCAGGCTGCTCTTGAACTTGCAATGATGCTCCTGCCTCAGCCTCCCAAGTGCTGGAATTACAGACATGCACTACGAGGCCCAGCTTACACTGGATTTTTGTAAACTTAGGTCTGTGGAGTTTTACCTATTTAAAAAGCCAAAGAAGGGCTGAGGAGATAGCTCAGTGGCCTGCCTGACAAGCACAAGGACCTGGGTTTGATCCCTGCTATTGCATGCCATGCCGGCCCCGCAATCCCAGGCATGCCATGTCAGCCACCGAAACCAAGCATGGTGGTACACATCTGTAATCCCAGGGCTGGGGAGGCTGATACAGGAGGATCACTATGAGTCTGAGCTGTGTAGCAAGACCCTATATCAAATTGATTAATTTAAAAAATTAAAAATAAAAAGCCAAAAAATACCACTTATGATGAATATAAGCCCACAAAAAGTTAGTGAAAAGCCTCATGATTTTTTCTTCTTCTAATTAATAAAGATAATTGGTACATTTGTTCTTTAGATCTGTCCTGCTCAAAAATGAGAATTAGTGCATAATTGGCATGTATTAAATGAATATTAAAAATACCCAAGACCTAAAGCTAAAGGTAAAATAAATATGGCATTCCAGAAACAAAATCCAAAATCCTCAACAGATCAGAATAATGGGCTCTAATAGTCAGCTGGCCTCTATGAGACACTCCTAGAGAGACAGGTGGGCTGTCGCGCCGTCCTCATGCAAGGAGGATGCAGCGTGCTCACAGCAGAGCGCCCTGCTTGGAGGCGGGGCTGACGGGAGGCGGCTCCCTGGCAGCGCGTCCAGAAAGAGTGCACCTCCTGCCACGCTCTGCTCCCCTGCCCTGCCTCCCAGCTCCCCTGCCACCAGCGCCTCCCGCCTCATGCTCCTTCCTTGGAGGCAGCCCACCAACCATGGGCCAAAAGCATCAACACTGTCAACCAAAACACATGTCCTCCCCTTTAATTTGAGGGTGTCAGGTATTTTGTCCCAGAAGCTGAAAAGCTGACCAGTACATGGTTCAAATATTTAATCATCACGCATAAAATTATATGTACAGCGTACATAGTCCATATATTCCACATATAGCTAATAATTACATATAATTTAATTATATATAACTTCTAGTATTTCATGTAACCTTCAGATGCATAAAGAAAAATACATATTATATACGTAAATATATTTTTCATATATTCAAATAAAGACCAAGGTAAATTCCTTCTTTTCATTTAGGCCCTTTACTTCAATCTAAAACTCCCACTTTATAGACACAGAAACAAAGAAACAAAATTATACATGTGAAAACATATATAAGGTTGTATTTAAATATAAAATTCAGTACAAACCAAGAGTTCCCTCCAAGTTGACATCACTTTATCCCACTCGTGTAGATAGAAAGCACCAGGAACTGAGTCCACATATGATTCAAAGCTCAGTGTTCAGTGCAAGGCGCCCACATATTCTTGAAATAATTAGAATGAATCACAACAATTGCAAAGAAAAACAATCTCACAAAACCCACAGGAAAGGTGTTGCATTAGCCACTGTTGTATCAGTTCCCATGCGTGAACACTGACACAGCACGTGCTCTAGCTTCAGAAAACCGAAGCCTGTCACGAAATGCACGTTTAGTAGAAATGTGCTAAATAATTAAATGAATAAAATTAAGCCCAATGATTTCATCAATTCTTTAAAGATTTAAAACCCTTGCCATTGCTTTATATAATATCATCAGACCCACATCTCAGTCATCTCCCTTCATAGAAACCATTTTTCAAGAATGAGATATTTTTTCAAAATGATTAAAATATATAAAAGATACTACAATACATAATTTGTTTTCTTTTGCATTACTGGGGCCAAGAGTCAGGGCCTCGCACAAGCACGCTGTCCCTGATCTAGATCCCCAACTCTTTTATTTGGAGACAGGATCTCTCTACATTGCCCAGGCTGTGCCACCAGGCCCGGCTACAGAATTCTTAAAAGCAGAATTTTGCTACGTCTGCTTCACTATTAATCTGGCACAAAGAAGCTAAGAATATGGATAATATTGACATTGATCATTTGTATTCTTAATATCCTATGAATACTTCTTACCTCTCTTGAACCAAAATAAGTTAAAATGGAAATGATTTTAACATGGACATGATTCAGAATAACAAATTCAATCACATTATTTTACTTGGTTTCATTCTGCCTTGGAAGTCCCAATAATCCTCAGGCCAACTGGAAACCATATGTGAATCATTCTTGGAAAATCAGGCCACTTGTCAAAAATCATGTGAATCTATGTTATGTTAATGGTTTATCCCTTCAAAGGGTAAATTCATTCATCTGAAGTACAAAGTCTGAAGGGTGGGGGAGATAGGTCAGTAGAATAAGCGCCTGCCTGGCAAGTACAAGGTCCTGAGTTCAATCCCTGGTCCACAAAAAAAAAAAAAAAAAAGAAAAGTACAAAGTCTGGTATAAGGTACCATATACAACCATTAACTAAACATCTCGTGATGACACAAAATTTTCACCATACTAGAAATAGTGGGAATATAGGCAAAAAAAGTAAAAAGTGCCAGATGTGGTGACTAACCTTGTAATGCCAGAACTCAGCAGGCTGAGGCACAGGAATTGCTGTGAGTTCAAGGCCAGCCTGAACTACATAATGAGAGAAGGGA
>NW_004524658.1:7946812-8003668 GCF_000260255.1 Octodon degus | reverse complement strand
GATATTTCCACCCTCCCTCTGTATGTGATCCTGTTTTCCTTTGCTACGTTTGGAACCTTAGAAGAACCCTGAAGTGGCACATGCTAAATATTTGATGGCTGCCACTCTGAAGTTCTGTTGGTCCTAGTTATTACAGACTGTACTTATTCATACAGTTTTTTAAATTCTTGTTATTTCTGAGTGTTTTCTTTTAATCAATGCTACTGTTTTGAAATGAGTGATTTGAAAACAGAATAAAATCTGTGCAGATTTTTTTCAGTGAAAAAAAAAAAAGAAAGAAAATACAAGCACAAAGAGTCAAGATGTCTTCCACAACTATGAAAAAGTTTTGGCCATAGTTGCCACATTCCAAACACTCTCCCATTCAGCCTCTGTAAAGTAAGATGTATCATCTTTCTGTTGCTGTGACAAAATACCTGAGCAAATCAACACCAAAGAAGGAAAGGCTTATTTTATTTAGCTCACGGTCTCAGAGACTCCAGCCCACAATCACTCGGCCCTGTGGCTTTCGGCCTGCAGTGCCGCAACACGTCACGGCAGGAGCAAGCAGCAGAGGAGTTCTGCTTGCCTCAGGATGGCCAGAAAGCAAAAGTAAGATGGAAGGGGCTGGTGTCCCAATATTCTCTCCAAGGACATGCATTCAGTGACCTAACTCTCCTCCACGGGCCACGCTCCCTCAATGTTCTAGCACTTGCCAATGGCACCAAAACCTGGTGACCTATCCTTAAGTTTGGGTCTTGGGGTATTCAAGATCCAAACTGCAGTGTAAGTGACTTTGATATTTTAAAAGGACTTATTCCTTAATGTTTTCAATTGGGCCAGTTAATATCTTTATATAAATACTTTTATGAGGCTGACAACTACAGGATGACAAGACTGCTAAACAACAATTAAAACCAACCAAAAAATGCAAAGCAGAAGTTGTTCATAGATGAAAAGTCGCTGTCAGTAATTTGCATCCTCTATTTATTCAAAATGAATGCATTCCTTACATGTTCAACCATATTCACTGAAGCATAATATTTCCAAACCATAAATACATCAAATACGAATTATCATTCAGGGAAGTATTAACATAAGATTTCAGCATTTTAATTATTTTACAGGATCATTTGTTCACATCAAGCACAAAAAGGTGAAAAGGGTGTGGAAGGAACCATTGCTAGATCAAAAGCTTAGCTGTGAAGCGGAGCAGAGGACAGGCGCATGTGTGGCATTCATGTTACCGCTCTTCCCTCCAGAACCTGTATAGACACAGATAATCCCAGCTCTTCCCACCCCAGCCAGACGCAACCTTACCAGTCTCCACCCAGCATGCAAACCAGTCCCCTTCCATTCTAAATCAAACCTACTAGCCAATTCTGAGTGGGGCTGCTATGCAACAGAAGGTGAACTAATTGCCTGGAATGTTCTCTGTCTGTGTTTGTTACGGTACATGCCAAATGGTTCTCTGAATAGGTAAAAATGACACTGATAGAATTTTGAACATGCACACGAATGTACTTGTAATATGTTGACACTCATAAGGATATGTGCTTTACATGCATTCTCTTCGAATCCTCAGCACGTTGGGTGTTTGTATTCGCATCATCTTAAGGGAGAGGAATCTGAGCCTTTGGAAGTCAAATACCTTCTCAAAAAACACCTGGAGAGTTTGTCCAGGTCTCATTTCAAAGGCTGTGCTCTTACACATTGAGCACAGCTGTCTCCCCCTTTACTCTCAGACTCACATTGTCTGTGCTATAAAACTACTAACCTTTAGCAGGAGAATTTCACAAGCTCCCTTTGGCTTGGTGTATCTTAATCCTAATACACGTCATCACTATTGTGAAATTTCCTAAATTGTCAACACTAGAACCCACTGTACATGGTCCCAATTTGAAACCTCTAACATTCAGTTTGTATATAACTAGAATCCCTTCAGCTGGATGACAAGCTTTTGAGATCTCTCTTATAGTAGAACTGTCCAGAAATGATCAATTTTTTTTATCACCAGGGATCAAACTCAGGACCTTGCACTTGCCAGACAGTCACAAGTGAAATGGGTGCCACCAGCAAGAAGCACAGCGCACTGTGGCCAGGCTTTGCCCGTGGACATTAGAACCTTGCATGCAAATGAAGTCCAAAGAAGAAATGAACCAAGAAGACAATAACATGCTCACACTGTTAATGTTTCCCATCCTATCAGCACAACTGTACTCTGGGATAGTATTTAACCTAGCCTATGGTGAACACAGACCACAATGTCCCCAAATAACCTTGGTCTGAAACACTTTGAAAGTAATCTCTGAAAAATTATACATTTAGCCTGTTTTCTAGATGACTTAGGAGGTCCTAAAAGCTCCTCTCATCAGGGAATGAGGGACTGAAGAGACACTTCAGGCCCACAGAGAATGTAGCAATTCAAAAGGTAGCAAGTGGGGGACGGGGGGGAAAGGGGAGCAAGGAGGAATCAACCCTGCTCTTAGGTAGCAAGAGATAAGAGGGATGAGACCTAAGAGCATTAAATAATTTATCAACAAAGAGAGCTGTGAACCACCATTGCTGCCTTATGGTGGTAGAGAACAAGCCCTGCCAGTAGGGCAATAGTTTTTGAAAATTTCACTTTCCCAATAATCTATAGAGGCACAAGTTTAAAATGCAAATTCCTAGGCTTCGATTCATGTATAGCTAATGTAGGGCCCAGATATGCACATTTTTGAAAGCACTGAATGTGATTCCAATGTGTCGGTACCAGCTTGTAGGCTGTGGGGTTGCCTTTTGGTACTGGTTCACATTCTGCTAGCTGCCACCAAGTAACTGTGAGTACTGCTCATAGGTGAGCAGAGTCCTCAGAAGACTTCTTAGACATGGAAGATGTGCATAATCTACTTGCCAGAGAAGTGGATTGTAATCATTAAAGAACAGTATCTATCCCAACAACTGACTTCCTTTCTGCACATACCTAAAACTGTGAAAACTGCAGGAAAAAAAGGAGAATATCAGCTAAATTATTTTTTTCTCATTGAACTCAGTTGCAGTTGAAAGCTTCACTATTTTTCTAATTTCTGATACTTTCATATTGAGAAAAGGGAGAGAGGTCAACTGCATACCAGAGAAGATTTTAAGAAGCTTGCTTTTAATAGCTTAAATCATAAATGCATTCAGATCTTCAGTATTCAAAACAAATAATGGAGGAACTTAGAAAAAATAGGGTATACAGATGAAGGTCTATTTTGTATCTGTGTATTCAAAGTGGTTAGGATAGATATATAGTTGCATTCTCTTAATGAATAGAATGATTTGTTCTAATGGTGTTTGTAAATAGGATCTCAAGTCCGCATCTTGTTCAGCAATTAACCACTAAGAAGAATATATGCAGTGTGTTCTTTGTTGGAACTGTACTTCTGATTTGATTTGAAACTGTCTCATTGCTGTTTATCAATAAAATTTTGGAAAAAAAAAATTGAAAAAAAAAAAAAGACGTAAAGCCATGGTGTTATGCTGTAGGGGACTCAGGTCAACAATTTCGGACATTGCCAGTCAAGCAGAAGACCCAATACTATTATGGGCTACTGGACTATTTTGGAATATTTTGCTGAGTTCACAAACCTAGAATATTTAAATGACAGAACTCAACAAAAAAAGAGGATACAGATGAATGTCCATTTTGTATCTGTGTATTCAAAGTGGTTAGGATAGATATATAGTTTCATTCTTTTAATGAATAGAGGGATTTGTTCTAATGGTGTTGTAAATAGGATATCATGTCCGCATCTTGTACAGCAAATAACAACTGGGAAGAATGTATGCAATGTGTTAATTATTGAAACTGTCCTACCAATTTGATTTGAAACTGTCTCAATGCTATATGTCTCTCAATAAAATTACGGAAAAAAAAAGAAAAGAAAAAGAAGAATAGATGCCAGTTAAATCATCCAATAGTTACTATCTTGAATAGTTTGATTAATAAATTAAAACATTTGATTAAAAAAAACAAATAATGGAATGTGTTTCTATACCTCCTATCATGGACTGAGTTATATGTACCGTAAGTACATATGCCAAAGACCTAACCCCAAAGTACTTCAGACTATGACTGTATTTGAAGACATAGATTTAAAAGAGGTTAAGTTAAAATGAAATCATTTGTGTGCAATTTAGTCCAGTATGACTGGTGCCAGAAGATAAAGAAATTTGGAAAAGGCAGTGACAGAGAGATACTATGAAGACACAGGAAGAAGACCACTCACGAGCCAAGGAGAGAGGTCTAGAACAGATCCTTCCCTCATGGGCCTCATGAGAAGCCAAGCATGGCCTTGGACTTCTAGCCTTCAGAACTGTGAGACAGGAACTTTTATTGATTAAGACACATGGTAGTTCTAGCAAACTAGCATATCTCCCCATATAGAGAAAGAATAAGTCATATGTCATCTTCACTGTCCAGGACAGGATCTGCTCCTTGCCCCTTGTCCTGCTTTGAAGGAGACCAGCCTTGCTCAGATTGACAACCTGGATTAAGACTCGAAAACGGAAAGGGTCAGAGAAGTAGCTGATTTCAGATTTATTGCTTGATGCCTGCAACCCATGGCTCCAATGCTGCTCATTTTACTGGAGCTGTTTTTCCCCTCCTGAATTAAGAGGGGCAAACTTGAGGCTAGAAGTGAAGCTGCAAGAAAAAAATTCAACATTCATACACCAGAAACATGGCCCACATTTGCCTCTCTTACCAGGGTAAAGCAGGTGGCTATTTCCTAGATGTAGCCTTTTGGTTTTATTATTATAAACTGTGTGCTGACACTGGCAGCAGCTTTACATTGGGCAGGTTCACGCTGGGGGAGCGCCTATGTTACAGCAACATATTCTGGAAGTATGTGACTTTGGGTTTTTTTTATAGTATGTGACTTTGGAAGATGAAAATGAACCACATCCTAGCCTGGTCAAAACCCTTTGTGAAAAGTGTATCCATGTGTTACAAAGGCCCTCCACCTGAGAACAGCTCTCTGGCAACATTCTGGACTTTGATGGAACCGTTTATAATTGGCCTGTTTCTGCAACCCGGTTGCAAACTTCCCCTCTGCAGGTGATCCCAGGCCCCACTGATTAGCTTTCTGGGCAGAGGGTTCTGCCCTCCTGCCTTTCCCACTAGCCTTTGATTATTCTACTTTAATATCAGTGGCAGAAACGTTAGAGAATGGACAATGGGACAGTAGAGCAACTCACAGAAAACTAGAAAAAAAAAGATAACCTTCACATAAACTTTACTAGATGAGTAACTTGAACGTCCTCTCTCCTTCAGCAATATTCAGCAGCAACAAAGCTACTTAAGTTCTACAACTGTGTAACTGGCTCTGACAAAGGTCATTCTTAACAAGAATAAACTTTCCACATCTGCACTGTATTGCTGGAACATTCTAAAGACTTTAGAACCAAAACAGTTTTTAAGCCAGTTACCAGAAGTTAAGAAACTACTTTAAACAGCTTCACTCTTACACAAGGGCAAGTTTTCAGTTAACTTCCCCAAAGAGAAAAGAAGGGGAAAAAATTCTGGAAAAAAAAAATGAACAACTCTGTTGTGTTATCTCTTGACTCCAAAGCCTTCCCTTCATCTCTTTTGAGTTCTCTATTTGAGTTACACTGCATGGACGATGCCATCAACTCACAGAATAAAAGATACATCCACCTGACCTGGTACACCGCGAGATCAGCAACGAATCCCCCGCAGAGGCCCATGGTCCTGGTGACACCGAAGGCCACTAACATGCGCTTAAACCCACGGACAGGTGCAAACCGAGCTCACACAAGTCTAACACGTGTAAGTGGGTGACTGACAACCCACCGTGACTCTGTTTCTTCACCTATCTAGACAGTACAACATGCCAGCATCTATGTCACCGCATTAACATGAGAATCAAAGGACTCAACAACTATAAAGTGCTTGCATCACGGTGCGGCACATAATTACCACCAGAGACTGTTGCTGGTACTCTTGTTACCACTTATATCCCTGTACTTAAGACCTTTACCTTTTCAGGGGCAAGCTTCCTTGTCTGCTTGAAGATACTGTAGGCATCAATACTAAATCACGGACAGGTTGACTGTGAGAATCAAGAAGGCTACAACTAAGCTTAAGACAAAATAAAGAAATGCAACACAAAACAAGGGTGGCTAAGAGGTTTTGAGAAAGACTAACAAATATAGACAGCCTCTGTATACCATCTATCAAGGAAATGTCTTCATTAATTTAAGCATTTCTCTGAAAAAGTTAAAATATGAGCGCACTGATGATTTGTTAAAATATATGGCTTAGCTTCATCCTGCAACAAAGCTAGAGTACCTCCCTTTAGCAACAAGTTCTCCTGGCATCCTGATCTGAGTTCAAAGCATATTCTCTAGAAGAAAAAAAAAAAAAAAAAAGAACTAGGGATTGTTAGAGTAATGACTGATTCTAGCTCCCAGCTGGAGAAAAGTACAAGAAGAGCCAGTGGCATTCGGTGGTATGAGAGCCCAAGGAACATACTTGCATGATGGAAAGAACCTGCATTCCTCGGCTCAGCATGAGTAGAACTGGAAAAGCAAGACCTCAGTGATATAAAGCGCCTATTATCACCTATGAAGTCATTTTGGCAAAAAAGTTTACTATGAATCTACTCATGCGTCCAAACCGAAGTTCCAGTTATGAGAAATACACAGGATGGGAGACCAAGTAAACAACACACAAGAAAAACCATTAAGAAGCTCATAAAGTAGCATTCTCTAAAACTAGCCTAGCACACACCTATAATACTTAAATGATGGAACTAAACACAAAAAGGGGATACAGATGAATGACCATTTTCTATCTGTGTATTCAAAATGGTTAGGATAGATATATAGCTATATTCTCTTAATTCAATGAGTAGAGGGATTTGTTCTAATAGTGTTTGTAAATAAGATATCATGTCTGCATCTTGTACAACAAATCGCTACTAGGAAGACAGTATGCAATGTGTTAATTATTGAAACTGTCCTACCAATTTAATTTGAAACTGTCTCATTGCTATTTGCTTCTCAATAAAATTATGGAAAAAAATTAAAAATAAAACTAGCCTAGACTCAGGAAGAAGTTAATAAGGTATAGGAGTTGTTATAGTTTAAAAAAAATTCCACAAGCACAACAACTAAATGCAAGACATGAACCTTGTTTGCATCCTAGTGTAAACTATAAGCCTTTCTAGATAAGCAAGGAAATTTGAAGATGTACAAGATATTAGATAACAAAACAGAATTGCGCTGATTTTCTTAGATATAATATTGTATTATAGTTAGCAGCAAAAATGTCATTTCTAAGATATGTGTTCTGAAATATTTAGGAGTAAAATGCTATGATGTCTGAAACTTAAAGTGGCAAAGAAGAACAGCTATAGTAGCAAACACTCTTTGCTGGTGCAGCATGCAGACATGGATGCATGAAGCTCATTCCGTCTTAGTAACTGCTCTGCAGGTAGGCACCATTGCAGGCTCATTGACTGTATTTTGCCCTGTGTCCCTTGACTCCAGCCCAAGGACATGGTTTCAGCACTGGCTTTGAGCTCTGACAGCAGAAGCATCTGCACCAGATGTTGGCACTGGGTTTCCTTTAGAGAGGCACAGTCAGGTGTGGCCAGGCGGGAACTGAGAATGTTGCTCCACACCCTGAATCCCTTATTTCCTATTGCAGTAAGGTAGAAATGAAAGTCTTAGTTAAGGCTGTGTCTAGCCAGGCCTGGCTGATGGGCCATTCCAGGAGCTTTCCTATGGGGAGATTAGTAACCGCACAGTGGAAGTCCACCCAACCTGGGCCTTCCACTGTGACAAAGAAAAGTCCTAAATCATTTCAATTAACAGCAACCACCTCAGTTCTTGAGATCTTAATAAGTGTCTGTCACTGTTCTAAATCCCTTACATGTATCCTAATTCTTGGATTTCAACATAGGGTTAAACTTTACCAAATTATCACTAAGTATAATGATCCAGAACTGAATGAGACACTCATGTAGATAAAGGGAAAAAAAGTAATTTGTAGTATAATTTGTATTCAGAAGACAAGTCATCTTTGTTTGAGGAAAAGTAGAAATTAGTTTAGGAGAAGAGGGAGGTGTTCACTCTTTCTCTTCTAAAAACCATGAATGCAAATCCCTCCCTCAAATTCTTGCAAGTCTAGCCACCCACAATCATTTGTCAGGAGAAAGAATGTATTCCAATCAACATCACAGCTTGCTCCCTGTGTGGGTTCTGTCCCCTGCCACACTGTCAAAGCAGGAGGAGCCAAGACAGCCGACATCATGCAGCCTGTCTTCCCAGGGCAGCCCCAGTCAGCCATGTTGCCATTGCTCACGTCTCTTTCCACACATTGCCCTTAGAAAATGCGGAAGACCAGATGTTTCCACGCTCAGAGTGACTGCAAAGAGTTAGTAAACAGAAAAAATAAATCTGAAATATCCCATGAGGATGAGTTAGGGGGAAGAAGGCCTTCACACACAAAATCTTTGAGAAAAGCAAATGAATTCCATAAACATGTTTTTAAAAGAAAAAGGGGAGAGTGAAAAGCCACCCAGGATGTGAATTCAATATTTAGTGATATAAATATTCAAATTCAATTTTTCCAATAATACTGGAAAGCTACACTAGAATATAACAGCTAAAATGAAGTATCAATGTAGGCAACAACATCTTGACTGTTAACTCACATTATGCTAACTGAAAAAAACAGGTGCTAAAAAGTACATACTAAACATATGCGACTATATAATGAACATTTAAAATATTTAAATGTTTAGGGCTGGTGAGATAGCTCAGCAGACTAAGCACCATTATAGGCAGGACCCAGGTTCAATCCCTGGTACCACATGCCACTTGAGCCCCACCCCAGGGTGCGCTGAGCCGGCGACTGAGTCTGGGCATACAATCCCAACACTCGGGAGGCTGAAAACAGGAGGGTCACTACAAGTCTGAGTTTCACAGTGAGACCCTGTACCCAATACATAAATTTTTTAAAAAGTTAAATTTTTTAATTAACATATTTTAAATGGTACACTAAATTCCAACCAAACTTCTATCTCCCAGGAAAATGGTACTGAATTCAGAACAGTGGAGAGAGGCGGTGATGAGAAGGGAACATGGAGGAGCTTGCTGGAAAGGTTCTATTTCTTGACATGGAGGCCAGCTATGCAGGTACATTCAGTGTGTGAAATTTCACTGACTTTTATCCTTAAATGTACTTTCCATATACATGTTATATGTCAATAAAAAGTCTACTTACAAATGTGAATCCAATATAATATTCTTACACCAAATGATTTCTACTTTTGAAACAGCCTCAGAAATGATGGTGTTATATAAAATCATCAGTTTAAAGACAGTGAAGAGCTCAGGGCAATCTGGAGGCAGCATCTAAGCCTATACGTAAAGTGGAATTAGACACAGTCCCTGCAACAGCGTACAAATAACTCTGCAGGCATTAGCAAGAAATGCTGGGGGGAAACAATTACAAAGGGCTTTGATCCTGTAGCATGTCTTCTATCTGAGATCTCAAAGAAGCCAGTGAACAAGCAAGGCCCAACAGTCCTCTGTCAAAGCCACCTGCCTCCCTATCTGTTTACAGAGCCAGGTTCAAACCCAGTCACCTTCTTGAGGGTGCAGCTTAATTCAGGGGAAGCCTAGAGGTTGCTAATGCTAACAGCTAGCTAAACATCACAACTTCAATCAAGACTTTGCATAGATTAATGTCTGTGTATCCTGTGGAAGCAGGATATTAGGCAAAGAGGAAATCTGCATGTCCCATGCTGTCACTTCCTAATATAGTGTATATGTAAAAACATAAAGAATAGAGAACTTGAAATAGCACAACTGGCCACCCCACACCTCTCAACTCTATTTGATCTTCTTGCCTACTGCTATGGGTTGAATCATGTCCCTCCCACTCCCAGAGATACACTGAATTTCCAATCCACAGGGCCTCAGATTGTGACCTGCTTTGGAAATAGGCTCATCATACATGGAATTAGCTAAAATGAGATCACACTGGCAAGGGGTAGGTCTAATTGCACATGACTGGTGGCCTTTAAAGTTGAGCAAATGTGGATGGAGACACAGATGCAGGGAGGACACCACGTGAAGACAAGACGCACTGCCATAGCTAAGGGAGAACCAGAGCCAGAGAGGAGCCAATGACATGGCCTCGCTTCAAGTCTTCTGAGGAAACACGGGCCTGCTGATGGCTTTGGGTTCATTCAATCCTCAGAACAGAGAGGCTTCACACACAATGCATCCCTGTCGTGTGAAGACCCCAGTGTGTGGCTTTGTTGTGACAGCCATACCTACATAACCTCAGTAGGGGAAGCTGGCCGACAAAGTAGCACTTTCTACCTTAGAAATTAAGAAACAAACACAGAGAGATAAAGCAGATTTCCTTAAACCACAACAGAGTATAGAATCCAGGAATCAAGATCGATTCCCTCATAGCAGTTGTGAGATGCAAAGCTTGAACAAAATGAAGAGTTCTCCTTGCCTGAAGGTTTACTAACCCCTCTGTGTGGGATGGCTTCAGATGCTCCTGTCCATGGGCAATGATGAGGGCTCAAGGACATTCCTCACGGTGTCCCCTATCTGTAAAATCCAACTCCAGCATACCTTCCCCATAGGTTTGTCATTCCTACTGTGGGAGTGAATTACTTTTCAAATCCCTGAATCTGCTAAAAAAGAATGTAGTTACTGAAAATGACCCAAGGAAAAAAAGAGAATGTGAATAGAAATGGCATTTTAATAAATAATGAGACTTCGAGGGAGGCTGGTAGTCCAGAATCACTTTTGAACTTTAATACAGAATTTTTTTCAGAATTAATCTGCATTGTCTTCCAAAAACATCAGTGCAGCAAAAATCTTTCATAATGGTATCTATTTCAAAGGTAGCCACAGAAAATAAAAATGACCCTCCAGAAGCAATCAACATTAGGGTAGGATTTATGAATTAAATACTGGTATTTGCCAGCTATGGCTAAAGCCCAGGATGTTTTAAATATCAATAATATCTCAACTAAACTTAATATTACTGTAACAGTATGGCTAGATTTAAATTCTAGGAAATGGAAATGCACTCATATAAGAAATTTTCACTGAAAATCTCTGTGGACACAAATCTACACACTGAGGTCGACCAGTGCGAACAACCTCCAACCACCCCCCCCCCATATAGCTCCGAGGTAGCTAATATATCTGGTCCTTAAAGAGGAATGGAGTAACATTCCTTGCTGTAGAAAGTCAATCTGTTTTTCCAAGTTTTAAAACTAGACTCCATGACCATCCTTGAAATCGGTACCCAAGGCTGTGCCTTGAGCTCATCGCGGAGGGCCTGTGTGGGAAGAGTTGTGCTTGGCATCGTGTGGCAACCACAAGAGCCAGAGCTCTGTGGGAAGGACATTTAATCCTCACAGGGTCAGGGGACTTCAGGATACTAAACGCAGTATCCTGGGTGACACCTCCATGCATCAAGCCACCAGTATATGAATGGCAGTGAGCACATTCTTGAAATTACTTGTCAGTGATACGTGCTGCATTTCATGGAAGGAAAGCAAAAGCCAATACAAGTGACAATTCCACGGTAGCAGGGAACACTAGGGCCTCTGCTCAGGGACTGTAGCACCTTCTCAGAGAGGCAGGCAGACAAGCTAACAGCAGCACTCCCTGCACCACTGCAGAAGAATGCCCTTGGTGTTTGGGGAACCCACAGGCCGGACATTGTGACACCTGTTGAAATTAAGCAAGTTAAGCATGCAGTTGTGTATACCAATAGTCCCAGCTACTCAAGAAACTGAGGCAGGGTAATCAGTGGGTCCAGGAGTTCAAGACCAACCTGAGTAACGCAGGAAGACACTGACTCAAAAGAGAAAGAAAGAAAGAAAGAAAGAGAGAGAGAGAGAGAGAGAGAGAGAGAGAGAGAGAGAGAGAGAGAGAAAGAAAGAAAAGGTATGAAGCAATTATAATTGCATATGTACATGTGGTTTGATAGTTTGAGTCACTGCTTTAATGAGAAAAATACATAGAAAACTAAGAATGGAAACTTTCAAAGCCATTCTCTTCCAATAACTATAAAAACAGGCTAAAAACAAATGCTTCAAAGAGCTTCCCCAGTACAGTTCTAAGGATGTTTTTAAAATTCATTCACTGGAGCCGGGGAGATGGCTCAGTGAAATAAGTGCTTCCTTGGCAAGCACAAGGGCCTGAGTTTAATCCCCGGTTCTGAAAAAAAAAAAAAAAACCTCCTATTCTTATGAAAGCAAGAGACAGGAAAAGGAACATTGTGGGACTGTCCTGCTTCAAGGTTGTATATGGTGAGATTTTTGGACTTATGTGCAAACATGAGAAGTATAGAATTCTTTATCCTATTTTTAAAATATAATCTAATTTTTAAATGTTTTTTTATCATATTATGTGGGGACTTAAAGTTCAACATATCAATACTTGATGAAAAATACCTGTTCCTTATTATGCCTAAGATGTTTGAAATGCAGTGAGATAGTGAGGTTAAGCTTGATAGCCTAAATCGTTCGATAATAACAATAAGCTTGTCTCCTGGATGGCCAACAACCTAAGTTTGCAGACCAAAATTAGAGAAAAAGGAGGGCTACAAGGAAAGCCAACATTTTGGGCCTAGCCTTCTAAGGTCAATTAAGACTCAGGACATATGAGAACTTGTACTGTAATGTCATGTACCTCGGTAGTGTCCCAAATTTTCTGATCAAGAAGATTTTGGGGCCAAAGAGGAAAGTGATCGATGATGTAGAGTGTGCCTAAGGAGAGTCACATGGGGAGAAGACACTCTCTCAGGCTTTCACAGAGAGCACATTGGCCAAGCAATGGTCGTGACTCATCCACATGGCTGCACTGACAAAGGTTCTACAATCTGAGGTACAGGATCTCAAGATAAATCCTGAGGGCATTTCACTGACCTTCTCAGACCAAAAAGCTACAACTCTTCTTGCATAGGTCCTGCTTTACCTTGGTCTTAACCATCCAGTAGAAAAGTATGAAGATGAAATATAGGAAATAAAGCCATGCTGTTATGTTGAGCTGTGGGGGACTCAGGTCAATAATTTCTGACATTGCCAGTTAAACAGAAGACCCAATGCTATTATGGGCTACTGGACTCTTTTAGAATATTTTGCTGAGTTTACACACCTATAATATTCAATAACGGAACTTAGAAAAAATGGGGTATACCGATGAATGTCCATTTTGTATCTGTGTATTCAAAGTGGTTAAGATAGAGATATAGTTGCATTCTCTTAATGAATAGAATGATTTGTTCTAATGGTATTTGTAAATAGGATCACAAGTCCTCATCTTGTACAGCAATTAACCACTAAGAAGAATATATGCAGTGTATTATTTGTTGAAACTGTACTTCCGATTTGATTTGAAACTGTCTCATTGCTATCTGTTTATCAATAAAACTTTGGGAAAAAAAACAAAAAAAAAAAATAAAATAAAATAAAATAAAATAAAATAAAATAAAATTCATTCACTACTGCATACCACTAGTCACTCTATCTTTCAGAAAAAAACCAAATGTATAAAAATAATGTTTCTAACTACAAAGAGATCATATTTTCAGTCTTTCTCAGTTATGTCCAGGTAAGGAAGCTCCACCAAACGTGAAGCCCTCTGGGACAGCACCCTCCTCAAGGACTGACTGGGGCTGTCTGCATCCTGGGCACACCTCTAGTCCAAGTTCTCTGACCTTTCCAAAGTTACCAGTGACTTACCGGGAATTCACACTGAGCCACCAGGGTGCTCCTGGCATTTTATACAGGTCACTAGTTTCGAAGTCGTCTGTGGCTGTCCACTGCAGTGGTTGTCAGTCTGATCACAGCCAGAGGCACAGTGGGTCCTGCTGTGGGTGGGGCTGCGAAGTGCACAGCTGGATTCCAGGAATGTTTTCCCCCTCCCTACCACGTGACCTCCCTTCTCCCCCCCCAACCAAATCCAACCCAGCATGTCTTAACTGCGACACTACACAGCTAAGCAGTCCACAAAAATGCCTTGAGTGTCTTAGATTTAAAATATTCTTGACGAAGTCCTTCACTGAATAAAAGTAATCACTTTTTATTAATTTTGACGCTCCTCTCTTTCCTTTTAAATTGAAGTGAGGGTTTTATTTTTCTCTATTTTTATAGCTCATCTTCACTGAGCTCATTTAGATGGCCCAGAATGTTCTCATTTAATCAAATATTCAAAACTACTACTAACATTTCCTTCCTGTCTTCTTCCACACCGTTTTTATTCTGCTTCCTACCTAATTTAAAATATATCCCAAATGTTATTTTAACTGTAACACACCCATCACGCAGCTGTACTACAATTTACTTTTCCAAGTCTTTTTGCTAAATACTCGCTCTCAATTTTTATTTATTACAAAGTGCGCTTTAAAGAACATCTTCATGCCAAATCTGTTTCTACATGTCAAGCATTTCCTTGAAAACTGTTTTCTAGATCTCAGAGTACTATAGACACAGCAGCTCAAATAAACAAATTATTTTAAAACTTTGAATAGGGCCAGGGAGATGGCTCAGTAGAATAAGCACTTGCCTGGCAAGTGCAAGGGCCTGAGTTTAATCCCCAGTTCTACCAAAAATAAAAAACCAAAATAAAAAAATTAAACTTTGAGTAGCACAGTAAGGATTCTCATTCCTGACATTTACTGTCCCACTCAGAACCCTCCCCCCACCCCCTCACATCTCCAGCCCCCCACACTCACACCCTGGGCTCCCTCCCTGCTGGGCCCTCATCTTTTCTGCAGCCTTCTGCCCTGTCAGCAGGAAGCCTGAGTGACCCCCACTTCACAGGCTTAGGAAGTCTCATTGCAAGAGCTGGGCTTGTTTCATATTTGCTTCTGTTCTGTTGTCTCTCACCCTCCAAACTTGGCACAACACACTCATAAAAGTATTATATCCACACCGTTTTTTCAATAATAGGAAATATATGTTTCATCTGCCTCTTAGAAAAACATTTAGTGAATAAAGTCCAACACCCCCCCCCCCATAAATGACTAAAATAGTCCTATAACCAGCCTTCTCACTTTGTTTTATAATATTTTCCACGTTTCTGGTCAAATTCAGGTCATATTAGAAGTGTTCATTTCATTTATATAAAAGTTCCTGTTATCAGAGGTGCTTTCAATAATTTTTGGCCTGTAGGCCTTCATTTACACAGAACAAACGAATTTCCTCCCTTCTTTGTTCTGTAGGAAGCGTAACAACCTCTAGTGTCTAAATCATGGTCTGCTGGCTGCACGCTTTCTCTCTCCCTGCACCTCACTACTTACTCCCATCACACTGAGGGGCTCAGCGCACACGCAGACCCCTGACCTGACAACCGCTCAGCGCTATGGGTTAGAGCTAAAGGTTTGCCAGAGCCCGTGGACTCAGAGCTGGGGCTTTCAGGAGTGATTGCGTCACGGGGGCTCTAACTTGTCAGCGGGCCGATCTGTGGATACGATCATGCTTTGATGACAGCGCTGGGATGGGTTGAAATTTGGGGGGCAGGGAGGAGGACAGGAGGGTGCGGCTCTGAGGCCCACACCGGTCTTGGCCCCGTCTGTTCTGCCCGTCCCTCTCGCCCTGCTTCCTGTATGGCGCGAACCGAACAATTTTCCTCCTCCACACCCTTCTGCCCTGATCCTTCCGTTCCCTGCAGGCCCAGAGCCATGGGGCTGACTGACCACAGACTGAAACTTCTTCTTAAATCATGAGCCAAAACAAACCTTCCCTCCTTGAAGCTCTTTTCTTAAGCATTTGGTCACAGCAACAGAAAACTGACTACCACGCTCAGAAATGTGAGGTTCAATAAGATGTACACACTACACACATGATATAAAACCACAAATGTAAACACAGAGATCCACCAAAACAGAATTGGTCAACTGCAAGCCCAGTTGGCTCTTTCCACATTTTCTATTGATGCATTTTGTCTGCTCATCCAATCAGGACCAACATTGCGCAGTAAGGAAACAACAGTAGGTGCCAAAGATTTAAGAACACTCTATGAAAAGGAATGGAAAAGAAGGAGGAAGCCTTCAGAATTTTTTTTTTAATCACAAAGTTTATATATTACCTTAATCTGTGGTCTCTAACTAAGAAAAGACCACCTTTATTGAAGTTTAGCCACATAATGAATATGAAGAACAAACTCTCCCTCCAAGGCCATTTCTTCTTTCCATGGGGAATGCTACCGGGGGCCAATGCTGCAAAAGTGACAGATGGCAGTGGCTTCTTTAACTTTCATGGGCCTCTAATTCACCTGTGAACATATACAATTCTGGCTCTGATTCAGGAGGCCTGGAGTGGGCTGGAGATTCTGCATTCTGTCCCTGTCCTCAGGGGTGTCAGTACTACTGGGATGAGAACCAGACTGAGTAGCAAATACATATATGATAGCATGTAGAAATCTTGTAATCACTGGATTTATAATAAAAACGTTCAATATCCAGTTGTACATTATCAGTGATATCACTTTTCATGAAATACAGTTATGTCTCAGTACATGAAGGGGACTGGTTCTAAGAACCTCATGGCTACATAAATATCAGCTCAAGTCCCTAACATAAAATAACATAGTATTTGCATATAACCACCTAACATTCCTCCCTTATACTTGAAATCATCCCTGCGTTACCCCCAGTGCCATATAATGACTATATACATAGTTGTCTTACTGCATTATTTAGGGAATAATAAGAAAAAAATTAGTGCAGTTAAATATTAATGCAATTTTCCCCCAAGTAGTTCCCCTACTATCTATGGTAGGTTGGATTTGTGACTGTGGAACCTGTGGATCCACGGGGCTGACGGTCTTTGTTTCCTTTTTTTTAATGATCTGATGAGCTGAACCCAAGACCTTTGTACATGTCCAGGTCAGTTTTTTGTTTGTTTGTTTGTTTGTTTGTTTGTTTGTTTTGGAACAGATTCTCGTTCACTCCCTAAGTTGCCAAGGCTGAGCTCGAACTTGTGGTTCCCAGAGTGCCCAGATTAAAGACATACACATCACTGACTCCCAGTTTTCTTAAAAAGAAAAGACATCTGTTTCTTGCTTGAGATTACTCATACTGATTGCACATACACATTATATGTTAACCAAATATATAAAGAACAGTAAAGTGGATTGCCTTAAAGGCAGAAACTAGCCAGTGGAAGTAGATGGGCCAGGGGAGAATTTTCACTATATATTTTTTTCGATCTTATAAATATTGAACCACACGAATAAATTACTTATTCAGAAAACAAATTGTATTTTAAAATTTTAAAGCAATTTCACAGGACATTCTGGAAGCTCAATAAATGTTAACTCAACTTAAACCCTTTCCTGGGAATGCAAGTGGTAGGCTCAGAGAGACATATCACTCACGTGAAATAAGTTTTTCTTCAAAAATGGAACGCTTCTTCATTTAGCCACCTTCTAGGACCATGCTAATATCATATTTTTACTGCAACATTTTTTTTTCAACCTAACAACTTGTCTCTGAGACTGGAGGGGCCCCCACAGCTTTCGGTGACACCCAGTAGATTGGAAAATACCATGCGTAGGCCCCAAAAGTCAGGTTTCCTTGGCTAGAAGCAGAGGCGAAACTGCAGAGAACTTTATGCCCCCTCCACGGCTGCTCTGTAACTTGGGGAATCCAGCCTGTTTAGGCTATAGCTGGTCCTATTGATGGCATTATAGTTGGTGTTCTAGATCCGTTAGAAGTAACTGAAACTAAAATGAGAAATCAAGCAGAAACAGAAAGAGAGAGGGCAGGAGAGAGAGATCAGATGACCCAATAGCTGACCCCTCCAGGAAACACTAGCCTGCCCATATGACCTGAACTGTGTTGACCTGGTCCTACCCACAGGCGCACATGTGTCAGGTTCGCTCTCCCTTAAACAACTTGCCAGGACTGGGCTACACAAATCTCTGAGCACTTCTGCAGTGCATATACAAATCTTGAAAGTATTAATTACATTTGGAACTTCTGAATCCTTGTTCCTTCTTTAACCACTAAACCACATCTTTATTCTCATGTTGAACTGAGCTCCATGGAGCCGAGTGAACCGTCCGCTGCAGCTCCCTTCCCCAGAGCTCTGACTCAGGCCCTCCTCATTGGTACTGCTGTCATCTGTTCCCCATCCTCTCCCTCTCTTGGGCCTGTGCTCCTAACTGAGAGAAATAACAATGTGGACTAAAGGGACAGGAATAGAGATGGGGCAGAGCCCAGCTGGACCTAAGTGGTGCACCAGAGGAGTTTCCCCAGACAGCCAGCCAGCCCAGCACCTGCAGAAGTGCAGTCAGCCATGCCAATGGTGGCCCCTGCCTGTTGTTCACAGAGCCACGGCAGTGGCAGAAGCCTGACAAGAGAAACTGTCAGTGATTTTCTTGGCTCCACACTCAAAGCAGAGCCCAAGCAGATACAGGGCACAGAGCAGACCAACACCAACAACTGCTAATGGGGAAGAGGCTGTTGCAAGGACCAAAGAGATCCAAAGACATAACCATCAAGCAGGGGCTACCGAGCAGGTCAGGTGGCAGTGCCAGCAGTGTCTCCTAGCCCCAGTTTCCACAATGTTGTCTACTATCCCACATAAAACTTCAAGCCTATCAATAGCAACTGCCTTGCTGGGCTCCTCAGAGAATTAAATGAGATGACCCATGTTTAGCAAAGCACTAGCTCAGTGGCCAGCCCTTGTTAAATGTCTCATAGAACACATCCATTATTACTGTTGCGTATATATACTTTCTGTTATACCATGCATACTGCTTTGAGTCTTCTATCTATACCTTGATTATAAGCAAATTGAGGACAAAGATCTTATCTTATATTTTAGGATCTCATAGAGTACTTAAACAGGCTTTTAATAATTAATTTTCAACTGCTTAGAACAAAAATTTTTATCTTTTAAAGATTCTTTAAAAACCCTTAGAAACCCTATTTAAACAGCAATTCTAACCCTTTCCCTTTTCCAGCAATGACCTAGTGCGCAAACACAGCAAATCCCTCAAAATAGCATTTATAATAGGAGCTTCACTATAGTATGAACACGAAAGCCAGAATACCATACAAAAGATCAAACAAATATTGACTCAAAGAATTTTCCCCAAGGCAACTGTTATAGTCTTATCTTGAACAGAATGTTTGCACAGTTAATTAGGTATTGCTATGGACTCAGCAAAATCCAGGACAGACCCTGCCAAGTCGAGTTCTACATTCCCACCATCTTATCACTATTTACAAAGCCAAGCACAAGTCCCTCTCCTGCTGTCCCCTTACTGAGCAGTACCGCTAATGCAGGATGTGAGATTAAATGATAAGTAAATCATACACCTTTTATTCATGGACAAGAAGATAATGGAACCTCAGTGCCAAAGATTCTATTTCCCTTTCCCACAGCAAACACGCGCTGTCATTACCCTCCCAGAAATCAATTGGGCTGCATCTGCTACTACCTGTTGACTTAACAATAGAGCCATGCAGGGGAGGTGTGCATGGGTTTCCATGACCACACCTCTGGACGCCAGATCCTAACAAGAGCTCACTTCCTACAGCTGCTAACTGTGAAGCCTGCCAAGAGAGAGTGGCCTCAAAATTCACCTCAAAATATACATGCCATTCTGCACAGTGATGGGCAAACTGTGAGCTTGGCCTGTGCTGTCTAAACTGCAGAGGAGATCAGTTAGGATAGCAGACCCCAACAAGAGCTATCCTCACCTTTTCTTCTTCTTCTCCTTCCACCCAACCCTTATTTACTGAGTACGTACTGTTCCAGGGCCTAGCAATATAATTGGGAATAAAATCTACCTTACCCCCAGGTCATAGTCTTGTGCGAGCAATAAAGATCAACAAGAAAAACAGGAGGAAATTATGCTGTTAGACACTGACAAATGCTAAGAAAAAGACAAATAGGGAAGCAGGACATAAAATGTAAAGGAGGAAGTGAGACTCTAGGTGGACAGCCAAGGATATCCTCAGCAGAAAGCCAATACATGAACCTGAAAGAAGAAACAGAGCCCACCTCACAGATAAATGGAGCAAAGCATACCAGGCCGAAAAACTGTAAGTGCCACAGTCCTGTGGCAGATTATGGCTGGCAGGCTGGGGAACATTGCAGAGGCCAGAGTGATGCAGCCTGTTGATCAAAGGGACAGCTGTGAGAAACAACAGCTGAGAGGAGCAGAGGGCAAGGTCATGAGAGCTTTGCTTCCAAAGCATGCTTATTTCTATCAGTCACACAACAGCCACCCATTTGCAAATTGTCATTTACTCAAAACTCCAGGGGCTCTCAAAATACCAGTGGTTATTTTTCCAAGAATTTATGTATCAATACTTCAAGAAAATAGTACATATACACACACACACCACTATGGAGGGAAAGTTATACATCAAGTCAGGGATTCGCTGGGTTATACATCAAGTGTTTGCTCAGGGAAAAATCCTAAGCTGCTTTCCATAAAAATGAAAACTTTCATTTTTCATTCATTCATGCTTTCAGCATATGCTTGTGCAGTACCAGGACCAAACATCACAATAGCAAACGTAGCTCAGTACCATGGGCAAGTAGACACTTGATGATACTATAAAAAGATGCCAGCCTGCTAAGCACAATAATATCCAAAATTAAAGGAGACTGGAGCATTGAAATTCATCTCTGGGACCTGCTTTTAAGTGTAGCAATGACTTGACATCATTGGCAAACTTCAGTGCCAGGCTGGCTCATGCAATAGCCAGACCACACATCTTCCCTGCCCAACCAGCTTCTCAACATAAATGCTCTCAGCCAAACCCTGCGACACAGCAGGTTTGGGTGGTACCTTAAGATCTGCTATCTTCCAATTTATCCTGTGCCATCCCAAGCAACTCAGTTTTATACAACATGTAAACAGTTTTCCATTATCAAACATTTATAAATAGCTGTATTGCAATGACTTCACTGCTCTTAGGTAAACAGTCTGTCACCAAGGTGACCAGTGTAGACTATAGGGCATGCTCTAAAGCTTGTGTAACAAAAAATATATTATTATTATTATTATTATTATTATTTTATTATTATCAGTGACTCAGTAGCCACAGTGCTTTTCCATCAGCTTCCCCAAGGCCACTCCATCCACAAATGGGCAAATCTTTTTGCCTGGTCAGAAGATATTAGAAAACTAAAAGAAGTTGGAGATGCTAATATACCCTACACGGTAAATTACTTGGGAGGGAGGAAATCACTGGGACTTTAAATAAGTATGAAATGAAAAAAAAAAGAATTGTGAGAAGTAACCCAGAGCAGTTCTGTGTAAGGAGGTGGTAGAGATATTACTTAGATGTTTCAGAGGCATGTGTTGAATATTTTTAAATGTTCTGTGAAATATCCAAGTAAAACTTGGATATTTGAAAATGCTTCTTGGTTAATTTAGTTTCTGAACTGTTCCTGTGAATGGTAATCTGGACCAGTTACTCTTAAAACATCTAGATTTGGAAAAAATGTAGTGTTCAGACATGAGAGTGCTCTAAATTGTTCACTTGGCATAACACACTCTGCATTGTTAAGGGCATGCTGCTTTGTACAACAAAGCAAGGCAAAAATATTCCGGGAAAATCACAACCAGACCTGTTCTTCACCTTGAACACAGAATGCAATTATTCTGTAGATGTTAAATCATGTCTAGGGGGCTGGTGAGATGGCTCAGTGTTCTAAAGCACCTACTTAGAACAAGCTTAGCAAAGCACAGGGACCGTGGTTCAATCCCCCAGCACCACATGCCAGCCAGCCCCGCCCCCTGGTGGGCTGAGCTGGCCACACACACACACACACACACACACAAACAACTAATTATTTTTTTAAAAAATCATGTCTAGGAACAGCTACAGCCGAGGTCTCAGGCCAGTGTCGGTTCCATGCATCCAGAAGTATGGGGAATATCTTTGCAAACCTCTTCTAGGGCCTTTATGGCAAAAAAGAAATGTGCTTTCTTGTAGTAGGCTTGGATGCTGCTGGAAAGATGACAATTCTTTATAAAATAAAGCTTGGTGAAATTGTGACCACCATTCCTACCCTAGGTTTCAATGTGGAGACTGTTGAATACTAGAACATCAGCTTCATAGTGTGGGATGTGGGTGGTCAGGACAAGATTCGATCACTGTGGCGCCACTACTTCCAGAACACCCAAGGCTTGATCTTTGTGGTGGACGGCAACAACAGAGAGTGTGTGAACGAGGCTCGTGAGAAGCTCATGAGGATGCTGGCTGAGGCTGAGCTCAGGGACACCATCCTCCTCGTGTGTGCCAACAAGCAGGACCTCCCAATGCCATGAATGCAGCTGAAATCACAGACAAGCTGGGGCTGCACTCTACACCACAGAAACTGGTACCTTCAGGCCACCTGTGCCACCAGTGGGCTCTATGAGGGATTGGACCGGCTCTCCAATCAGCTCCAGAACCAGAAGTGAACCAGAACCCCCCTTGCCCTCACTTGCTCCTTTCCTGGCCTCCGTTTTCTTCTCATGTGGCAAATGTTACAACTCTGTGGTCCTGAGTGCCAGAAGCTGTCTCCATGGGTTGGTCACAGTGTGCATGCATCATGCTGTACATGTGCAGATGTAGCCTGCAGCCAGGTTTTTATTTAATGTAAATAGTTTCTGTTTCCACTGAGGCAGTATCTGGTACTCCTGTGCAGTATTACTCAGCTTTTTTATTGTAAAGAAAATATCAACTCACTGTTAGTCCTGAGAAGGGATTTGGGTGCAGGGATACCTGGCCTGCAGGAGCCACTGAGCTGTAGATTGGTGTCAGGATCCAATTGGTGGTTGGTGTATAGCCCAAACCCAGTGCATTTTTAAAAACAGTTAAAAATTACAAAGTGAGGAGAAGACTTAAACATACAGAAGGGAGACCATTCCTAGTGCAGTTCGGCCTGGCCATCTGATCAGCTGTTCCTCTGGAAACTCCAGAGATGTGATGAACAAATGCCATCCATGTATGGTCACAGTCGAGACCCTGTGGCCTGCCTGTGTTTGTGTCACCTGCATTCCATAGCATTGTGCTTGTACTCATGCTCACATCATCCCCTTGGGGTAGCGGGGAGGGTTATGAGGGTTATGGGGCCCACCTTCCCCCTTAGTCAGTATGTAGCTGGAGTGGCAGCCTGTTTCTAGTGCCCACTCAGGACTTGCATTGGTCAAAGTCTGGGTCTCACCAGCAGGAGCTCGTGCAAGCTGGGTTGGTTGGTCCACTCCAGACCACAGTCTCAGAGCACCCCCACCTCCATGTGTGAAGTAGTTCCCTCCCTCAGCCTGCAAGGGTCCAAGTTGCCATCAGAAAAGATGACCTCTACTTTTTTCTTTTGTATTTTGATAAACACTGAAGAAGCTGGAGCTGTTAAATTTACTTTGGGAAACTTCAGAACTAATCTATTTGGTGTTGTGGAACTTCTTACTGCTTTCAATACATGATTAGTAATCAACCATTTTTGTATACTTGTTTTCAGTTTTCATTTTGACAAGCCCTGTAATTGTAGCTATTAGAATAAAGTCTCTTGACTATTAAAACAAAATCATGTCCAACAATACACCACATGGGCCTAGAAAAATGGGAATAATCCAAACCCAAAGCTAATACAAAGAAGGAAATTATAAAGATTAGAGCAGAAATTAATGACATTGACACACATCCTCAAAAATTAATGAATTAAAGAGTCAAAGAGTTGTTTCTTTAAAAGAATAAAAAAAGACAACCCCTTAGTCAATCTCTTCTAAAAGAAAAAACACAAATCAATGCAATTAAAAATGAAAAAGGTGAAATCACAAGGGATACTCTTGATATCAAAAAGATTTTTTTTCTTTTTTTGGCGGAACTGGGGATTGAACTCAGGCCCTTGTGCTTGCCAAAGAAGGGCTTATTCCACTGATCCATCTCCCTGGCGCCCAAAAAGATTATTAACAACTACTTCATAAACCTGTATGCCAAAAACTTAGAGAATTCAAAATAAATGGGTAGATTCTTAGATACATATAAATTACCAAAACAAAACTAAGGATTTAAGACCCAATCCAATACCAGGAAATGAAACTGAAGCAGTAATTTTTTTTAAAGTGACCAACTAAAAAAGTCTGTGTTAGATGGATTCAATGTTGACATCTACAAAACCTTCAGAGAAGATCTAATACTAATACTTCTCAATCTCTTTAATGAAATTGAAAGGGAAGGTATACTCCAAAAGTTTTTCCTGGGAGCTAGCCTTACCCAGTTCAGGAAAGAACGAAAAACATAGAACTATAAATCATTCTATTTAATGAATGTAGATGTGAAAATCCTCAATAAGATATGACAAAGGACTGGGGAGATAGCTCAGTAGAATAAGCACTTGCCTGGCAAGCGCAAGGTCCTGAGTTCAATCCCCAGTACCGCAAAAAAAAAGTAAGATATGAAAAGCAAATGCAATGTATCATGAAAAATATCATACATTATGACCATGGCTTCATCCCAAGGATGCAAGAATGATTTATCTATGCAAACCAATAAATGTAATACATCACATAAACAGAAGCAAGAACATAAAGCATATGATCACTTTAATATCTCATTAGATGAAGAAAAAGCCTTTGAAAATCCAACATTCTTTATGATAAAACAGTGACGAAAAATAGGTATAAAAGAATCTTATCTCAATCTCATAAGAGCCATTTATAGTTAACCTATTGTCAACATCATATAAAATGGGAAAAACTGAAAGCTTTCTGTCTAAAATGAGGAGCAAGACAAAGATGTCCACTAACACAACTCCTGTTCAAAATGGCACTCAAAACATTAGCCTGAACAATTAGTCATGAAAAAGAAATAAAAGTTGTATGTAATAGATAAGAAAAAGAAATAAAGTTATCAGAATAGACATCAAATTATCATTCTTTGTAGGTGGTATGACCTCCTACATAGACACACACACACACACACACACACACACACACAAATCCATGGAAAGACTCTTAGAATTCCCAGTTCACAGGTCTACAGGTTTCCCAGTTCTCCACAGCTTTGGCAGAGGCACTGGCTCTCGGTTCACCTCCCTGCTGGTACAGAATCTCTCCATTGGCTACGGCAAGAAGTCCAAGCTGGAGTTCTCCACTTATTCAGCCCCAGGTCTCCACAGCTATAGTAGAGTCCTACAATGCCATCTTCATATCCACACTACCCTGGAGGACTCTGATTGTGCCTTCCTGGTAAACAAAGAGGCCATCCATGACCTCTGTCATAGAAACCTCAACACTGACACCCCACCTACACTAACCTTACCTGCTGTTTTAGTCAGGTTGTGTCTTCCATCACTGCTTCCCTCAGATTTTATGGAGCCCTGAATGTTGATCTGACATAATTCCAGACCAGTCTCATGCCCTCAGCCCACATGTGCTTCCGTCTGGACACATATGCCCCTGCCATCTCTGTTGAGAAAATCTACAATGAACAGTTTTCTATAGCAGATATCACTAATGCCTGTTTTGAGCCAGCCAACTGGACAATGAACTGTGACCCTCACCACAGTAATTACATGACTTGCTGCTTGTGGTACCATGGTGACATGGTCCCCAAAGATGTCAGTGCTGCTGTTGCAACCATCAAGACCAAGCAGAGTTTCCAGTTTATAGATTCATGTCCCACTGGTTTCATAGATGGCATTATTTAGCAGTTTCCTAATACAGTGCCTGGTGGAGTGGCCAAGGTACAGTGGATTGTCTGCACATGAGCTACACTACAACCGTTGATGAGGTCTGTGCTGGCCTGGGCCACAAGTTAGATCTGATGTACGCCAAGCATGCCTTTGTTGCTGGTACATGGGTAAGAGGATGGAGGAAGGAGAGTTTTCTGGACCCTGGGAGAATGCAGCTGCCCTAAAGGATTATGAGAAGGTTGGTATGGTTTCTGTTGAAGGACAGGGACACTAACCATCTACTCTTGTCAGCTTCAACTTCAGCTTCAGTGTTGCTGGCAAACAACAAGGTTTTCTGGTTAGATCATCTTCATTTGACTGTGTTCGTGACTTCTGTGGTCATGTTGCTTTTGCATGCGTACTTCAATCATGTAGCAGGATAAAAAAAAACACACAAAAAAATCAGTAGCATTTCTACACATGAATAAAGAATGCACTGAGAAAGAAATTAGGAAAACAATACCATTCACAATAACACCAAGAAAAATTAAGTACTTAGAAAGTGAAAGACCTCTACAATGAAAATTTCAGTACTGTGAAAAAGGAAATCAAAAAAGAGTATCAGACAATCAAAATATACCTTGTTTCTGTAAAGACAGAACCAACAGAGTCAAAATGACCATACTTCCAAAACTGATACACACATTTAACACGATCCCAATGAGAATGCCAACACCATTCTCAACAGAACTGGAGAAAACATTAAAATTGATGTGGAACCAGAAGAGATGAGAGTAGCAACAGCAATCCTGGCTAAAAAGAGCAAACAGGAAAGCATCACAGACCAGGACTTGAAGTTATATTATAAAGCTACAGTGATAAAAACACCATGATGCTGACAAAAACAGATATGAAGATCAGTGGAATAGAATAGGGGATGCCGAAATAGTGCCAAACACATTCAACTGTTGTTCTTTGACAAACTGACCAAAAACACAGGAGGAAAGACAGCCTGTTTAATAAGTAGTGCTGGGAAAACTGGATCTCCACATGCAGAAGATTGAATCTAGACCCATATTTCTCACCATGTACGAATTTAAAATCAAAATAGATCAAAGAACTAAATACTAAAGCAGGAACGCTTAATGTCCTGGAAAACCAAATAGGTAAAACTCTTGAGTGATAGGCATAGGCAAGGACTTTCTGAACACAGCATTGATCGTACAGAAAATACTATCAAGAATCAACAAATAGGACCATATCAAATTAAAAAGCTTCTACTAAGCAAAAGAAACAAACAACAGTGAAAAGATAACCTACAGAATGGAAAATTTTTTGCCAGCTATTCCTCAGTTGAGAACTATTTTCTAGAATATATAACAAAATCAAGAATTAGACTCCCCAAAGAAAAGACTCAATCAAAAAGTGGGCAACTGAAATGAATAAATATTTCACAGAACTATAAATGGCCAATAAATATACAACATTTCAGCTGGGCATGGTGGCTCACACTTGTAATCCCAGCTCTCAGAAGGTTGAAGTAGGAAGAATGTTATGAGTTTGAGGCCAGTTTGGGCTAAAAGTGACTTCAAGGCCCACACAGTGAAACCCTTTTGCAGAAAGATGAATGAATGAATGAATGAATGAATGAATGAATGAATGAATGAATGAATGACACTACTGGCCATCAGAAAGATCCAAATTAAAACAACATTGAAATTTCACCTTATCCCCAAAAGAATGGCCATTTATCAATAAATCAAATAATAGGCTTCAGGTCTCCTTCACAGGATTGTGCAGACTGCATGGAAGGAGTAAAGACAGGGCAGGACTGGACAGCAGCAGCCCAATGTCCAAGGATGATGAAGAAAAGATACACCCAGACTATGACAAGAAGCTCAAGATGCTGTGCGAGGAGCTGCAGGCCACTTTAGAGGGTCTGACCAAAATACAGGTGAAAATGGAGATGTCTTCAACCACCAAGGGAATCTGTGAACTAGAAAACTACCACTACAGGGAGGAGAACAGATGGCCCCCATGTGGCTGCACCAGCCCTACGTAGAGCAGGACAGCAGGCTGCTGCTGGAGAGTATGCTGCTGGAGATGGGCCGCCAATTACTCTGACTTGGGACAAACAGCCTCAGGCACCCTGATCCCCTACAGCCTCTGCTTGGGTCATGACGCCTGCTGGGAGTTGCCAGCTGAGAGCCCCTCTTGGAAAGAACTATGCTCAGACAGGATGATGGGAGAATCTTGCTTGTGTCACCAAGTGTACCCTCATATGGAACCCATCCCTTTACAGCTCCACTGCATCCCTATCTATATTTAAATCTTTGGGTTTTGTTTAAAAAAAATAATATTCTGACATTGCCAGTCAAGTGGAAGAACCAATACTATTATGGGCTACTGGACTCTTTTAGAATATTTTGCTGAGTTTACACACCTATAATATTCAAATAATGGTACTTAACAAAAAAGGGGGATACAGATGAATGTCCATTTTGTATCTGTGTATTCAAAGTGGTTAGGATAGATATATAGTTACATTCTCTTAATGAATAGAGTGATTTGTTCTAATAGTGTTTGTAAATCGGATATCAAGTACGCATCTTGTACAGCAATTAACCACTAGGAAGAAGGTATGCAACGTGTTAATTATTGAAACTGTCCTACCAATTTGATTTGAAACTGTCTCATTGCTATTTTTTCTCAATAAAATTATGAAAAAAAATAATAATGATAATAATAATTTCTGGAAAAGCTTCAGGGAAACAAGAACCCTTCTACTCTGTTGGTAAGAATTAAAAACTAGTACAACCACTTTGGAAATCAGTACAGAGAGTACTCAAGATACCAAAGCTAGAAATTGCATCTCACCCAGTTGTTCCCCTTCTAAGTATCTTCCTGAAAGAGTGAAAAACATGGCATTGCAGTGATACAAGTGCACTCGTGTTTACAGCAGCACCATTTATATAGCTAGATCTTGGAACCAGTCTAATGCCCATCAACAGATAAATGGATGAAAGAAATGTGATGTTTACAGACAACAAAGCACTACTCTACCATAAAGAAAAGTAAATTTGAATCATTGTAGGAAAGTGGATGTTCCTTGACGCCACAATATTAAATAAATTAGACACACAAGTTTAAAGATCACATGGTTCCTCTTACATGAGAAACCCAAAACATAAATAACAGAACAAAAGATGCATAGTAGAAATAGGAAGGTAGCTCTTCCTCAACATAGAAGGGGATCAAGAGATGAAGGGTGAGAAAGGAAATAGAAAGGGAAATTTAAAAAGAATTAAGATGAGTTATATGCATGCACAGCTTCACACAGGGAATGTGAATATCATCGCAAACATGCACAAAATATGCTCAAAAAAGAGGGAGGGAATCAAGAGAAGCATGAAGATGGAGGAGGAATGGGGGTGGGAAAAAAAGGAAGTTAAGATGTCTTCTGTACATGTACCAACTCCCTACAAAGAAAGCAGACATCGTGAACTATAAACATTTACTAACAAAGAAATGAGGGAAAACTCATGTGCTGATTTCCTTTCAAGCTTTTTAAAAAGCAGGCACACAGGCAACGATTCACTCTAGCTTGCTCATTTTTCCAGTCTCAACAACGAAGTCCCAACAACAAAACCCGCTTCCTCACAGTGTGTTCCCCAATCACCTGGAAGCATCTGAACAACTGACCTGAGGAAAGCAGGACTTCTGTCAGCACCATCAGTGTCTGATAATGCAGCCTGTCCCTCTCTCCACCAGAAGACAACTCATCAGGCAAGTCTGAGAGGAGGACACACACATCCTCCAAAAGCAGCAAGCTCTACCCTCCAAGTAGTTTCTGGCCAAAGTAGATTCATTTATAACACCAGTGGAAGGGCCAGCCAAATATTTCAGTGGATTAAAGCACCTGCAAGCAGGATCAGGGGCCGGGGGTTTGATCCCCGGGCCTGCTGTGCCAGCCCCATCCCTGGGGCATGCTGAAACACCAAATGAGACTGGACATGGTGGTGCACACCTGTAATCTAAGCACTTGGGAGGCTGCAAACAGGAGAATCACTATGAGTCTGATCTAGTAGTGAGACCCTGAACACCCTGTAGACCCTTCTCTAAAATATATATATAATATTTATCACCAGTGGACTTTCAATTAAATTTTTCAACTGTACAAAGAAGGTAACAAAGTTACTCATAAAGATGGCAGCGCCAGTGGGACTACACTGCTTGAAGCTTTGGTTGTATTTTCCAGCCACTCTCTCATCTGAAAATCCTTTGTATCTGTCCCTCAGGACATCTTCAGAATTGGTGGCACTGGTACCACCCCTGTGGACTGAGTGGACTGGTGCTCTCAAACCTGTTGGTCACTTTGCTCCAGACAGCATCATAACAGAAGCAAAATATGTTGGAATACACCTCGAAGCTCTGAGTGAGGCTTTTCCCTGGAACAATGTGGGCTTCAACATCAAGAATATGTCCATCAAATATGTTTACTGTTATGTCACTGCTGATGACAGCAAAAATGACCCACCAATGAAAGTATCTGGTTCTGCTGCACAAGGGATTATCCTGAACCATCCAGGTCAAATCCTGCTTGCAATCTGGTATTGCTGCCATCATTGGTATGGGCCCAGGCAAGCCTACATGGGCTGAGAGCTTCTCTGACTATCCTCATCTGGATTGTTTTGCTACTCAAGATAGAAGACAAGCAAAGTGGCTGTGGGTGTTATCAAAGCAGTGAACAAGAAGGCTGCTGGAGCTGGCAAGGTCACCAGGTTGGCCCAGAAAGCTGAGAAGATTACATGAATATTGTCCCTAACACCTGTGACCCCAACCTTAACCAGTGGCAGAAGACTGACCAGAACTGTTTCTCTCAATTGGCCATTTAAGTTGCATAGTAAAAACTGGTTAATGACAACAGTGCATCAAAAAATCTTCATAAGGGAAGAAGAACCATTTCATTTTTGGTTGTGGACCATTTCATTTTTCATGTGTGTGGAAATTTTAAATTACAATTTTTTAATTAATATTTTTCAGGGAAATAATTTGACCAAAAATCAGTCACAGAACATTGAGATCCATTCAAACAAAGTTTAATGAGAAAAAGAAAAACAAGATATGCAATGGAACCCCAAAAATCTGCATTTCTAACAAGCTCTTTGGCATACTGACACCACCAGCCAATGGACATTACTCTATATGGTGAAGTCTGATGCAAGAAGTGAGTAGAATCCAACCTAGGTTCTCCCAGGCAGCACGTCAAGTTCAGTGTAGCCTGGAGAACAATGAAAGTGAACTCAAATTCCACCTTTCAAGGTTCTAAAACAGAACACAGTTCATTTCTCTCCGGTCAACCTTTGGTGATTAAATACTTAGTCATGCCCTTACCAGGAGGTCAATGAAATTAAGATAATAATGGTACTTGGACTAATGGGCTTGTTAGTGAGTCCAATGGGACTCTACTTTAGATCCAGCCTGGCACAGCGCCTTGTCCTCCCTGGAGTTTTCCATAAATGTACCCAGTCTCCTGGGAGTACGTTTCAAGTACTACATTGTTTCTTTACAATGACTTGGTTAGATGTGTAAGGATAGACGATGATCACAATACAAGTTCAGGGCCTGTCACTCAGAAGGAGCCAAGCAGACACGCACACACTCCAAGAACTGACCGCACCCTCAGCGCCTCTGAGAACACGGGAGCGTAGGGAAGGGCTAGAATTTAGAAAGAGTTTCTGCCCTTCCACTCCCAACCTCACATGATGAAGACACACTACAGCCTTCTGGAAGCAAAGGACAACAAACACATTCAGAAACTCCATAAAGCCTGAGAGAGAGACTACATCACCTAAAATATCACTCAGGCCTACACCCAGTGTCCTCCACCAGCTCAGCCCATCAAGGAACTTGACAGGCTCTTACCCTAAAGAAGAGAGCTCGTAGCTGAGAGGATTCTATGAAGTGAGTCCTTCAGAGAAAATCTAACTTAATTAACCATTCAGAAGAACACGGGAGAATTCTCACCAGCCACCAGGTCCTGAAACGTCACATCTGCCATTTATTCCCAATGCTGTCATTTCCTGCCTGCGGTGAACTAATTACACACAGTGGGAATTCTGGAGCTGCCGGTTTTAATGTTTATTTGTTACTAACTTTGTGTGTGACCTCAAAGATAAGTCTCTAGTGCTTTTATTCCCTCTGCTATGGAAGTCAGATAAGGGAGCACCGTGCTTGACAAAGTGCCCTAACGTAACACCATAGTTGTCTCTATCCTCAAGACGCTCACAAGAACGTAGTTAACATGTTTGCTCTGCCACAGCCTCCAGAGGTAACTGATGTCATGATGTGAAAAGCCGTGGGATCTCAAAGGACATTTCCACTTTTCCTACCACAGGTCTCCAAAATTGTTGATAAAAGCAGTCTTGAATGTGCTTCTGAATAAATCATTCAGTTTCCTTCTGCAGGATATCTACGGCCACAGCCCTAGTAATGTAACATGGTCTAAAAAATTGGAAAACATATGAGAAAAATTCATATTAGATGTCTATAACTTGAACATGCCACCCTGAAAACTTGGTTTAAGTGAAGAAAAGATTATACTTCCTCACCAATGAATACTGTGAAACTGCCTGAAACAATGTGTTGGGCACTTAATGACATAGTTTGTCCCATTCTGCAGGTAAAGTTGACTCCAAAATATTCTATACACAAGACATTCAATAGAAAATGACTTCATAAATTTATATGGGCATAGAAAAAGTGTTCAGTATGTGCAGACATTACACTCTGCATCTGTTAGGACCACCCCCCCCCAGCCCTTTTCTTGGACATTTGAGTAAGACATATATTGTTATACTATGTATTAATTATGTATATGTCATTAATCTAATATAAATTTCCCCAGATTCTTGTGTTTCATCTGTATAGAAGTTCTGAATTTTTTTGAGAAGATAAAACAATTATAATGTCCATTATCATGTTATACCAAAAAAAAAAAACTAAAAAGAAAATCCTTGATTGCAACAGCAATAATTGAAATGTGCTGTTTTTCCCATGATGTTAGGATGATGACCATTGCTAGGTGCAGGCGTCTCGTGGCAGGGTAGGTTTTATTGTCTGGCCACACAAAATGAAGGGCTTCAGCTTCTCTGACTACCTCTACTGGCTCTTGATAAAGCTTTTGAGGTCTTCAAGGAAAGTAGCGAACTCTTGGTGTTCCAGGGCTGTGCTGAGCTCCACCAATTCATCTGCGAAGGTGTTGTCCATCCTCGGTGGGCCAGGAAATCCTGTAGGTGGTCGTACAAGGCCCAGTGCAGGGAAGCTGTGTTAAGTGTGTAATTAGTGTCCTTCCATTCAGATTCACCTGTGGCCTGAAAGCTAACTTCCTGGATAGAGAAAATGTCACTCTCAGCCTCCTCTTCTCCAATCTCCTCCTCTGAATAGTGACAGTCCAGTACAAGCGCCTTCTTGTCATCACTCTTGGTAACTTCTGCCACAACATTGGGAGGTGACGTCAGTTCAGGCTCTTCTTCTTCACTCTTTTACACCTCTGAGAACTGCTCCTCAACATCTAAAGCTGGTGGGATGCTATTGTGAGTGCTGAAAGTGACAGTGACCTTTTCCCCAGCAGCTTTCTGCACTACTTCAGCTTCTGTCCCATCCACTTACAGCTCCCAGCCCCCAGACATCTTGAGAAGGAACTTACACATCTGATTTTTTTTTCCTCTTTAATTTAATCAGTAAGAAATTCAGCAAAAGTTTTATCTCCCTCCGTGTGCAGCACTCCAAGGCGGCAGCTGCAAGCACATGGCCCTGTAGGCTCAGGAGGCCCAGCTGGTGCTGCGACTCTGTGCTCACCAACAGCAGCCCGAAGGGCCAAAGAGCCAGCCCGGGGCTCAGCTGGCCAGGTGCCAGCTGCACCAGCAGCCTGAGCTGTGGGGCCGGTGTGACAACACGGAGGCATGCCACCACAGTGCCCCGGACAGAAGAGGAAACATCGCGAAGGTGGCTATGGGAGAGATGCACACGGGCAAGTGCAAAGAACAACCAGGGCCAAGGCACCCGTCAGTTCTCAAATAATAATAATAATCATCATCATCATCATTTATTTATTTATTTGGTACAGGTCTTGGTATGCATCTTGCCAGCCTCCCCAGCACTGGGATTACAGGCTGTTCAAGGCAGTTCAGCATGTGGTACCAGGGATCACGCCCTCAGGACCTTGTGCTTGCCAAGCAGGAACTTAGACCACTGAGCTATCCCCCCAGGCCCAGAAGTTCTGAATTTTAAGATACTCACATTGGTTCTTCTTTTCTTCATGAGTTATTTCTTTAGCTTTAAACCACGAAAGATGATAGTCCCTCGAAGGCCTAAAATACATTAAAGTTCCCGCTAGTTTTCCTACAAGTTGATTTGCAGTATTCTGAAGTTTATTTTTTGAGATAGGATACATTTTCTGTGGTCTAAATTAATATTATGTCTGAGCCATTTGTTAAAATAATCCATCACATGACTCTTCTTATCTAGCCACCTTATTCTGAAAAACATTAGCACATTTGACCTATGTGTAACTGGGAAATTATTTCTTTCAATTTACTTTTTAAAATAAAATACAGGAGCTGGTGAGATGGCTCAGTGGTCTAAAGCACCTACTTAGAACAAGCTTAGCAAAGCCCAGGAACCGCGGTTCAATCCCCCAGCCACCACATGCCAGCCAGCCCGCCCCCTGGTGGGCTGAGCTGGCCACACACACACACACACACACACACACATGAACACACAAATAAATAAATTAAATTAAAATACAAAAACCTAAAAGCAAAATTCAAATATAGATAATTTTTAGAGAAATCTCAGAGAGTATCAATAAATCAAATCATCAAGCCTTTTCAGCTTCAGCAAGGCATCAGCCAGCCCAGCAGCGATTCCTGCTTAGGCTCAGCGCTTCCTCGGTCTCTGACTCCAAGGATGTAATTGCAGGGTCTGTGAGTATATTGTGGCTGAGTCACCAAGGATTGAATGTTCTGCTTTTTTCATGGACTACTTCTTGGGTGGCAATGGTATTTAAAGCCTAAAACAGTTAGAAATAACACCACTTGGACTGAAGAGAGAGAGAGAGAGAGAGAGAGAGAGAGAGAGAGAGAGAGAGAGAGAAGAAATAAAAGCTGAACAGTAGAAGAATTCATTGTTTAACTTGGTCAAGATTTAGAGCCATCATTTTCACTCTATTGATTTTTCCTCCAAACCTGCTCTCGACAGTATGTAGTATATAAATTTGTGCTTGTTTTTAGGTTTATAATGTCAGCATCTTGCTATTCCTATTAAGGTATAAGTTCCTGTAAACCAAAGTCTATGTTTATTCAGGGAGGGAGAAAGGAAGGTGGAGGACATAGTGCAAAGGAGGAAGGAAGGGTGGGAGGGAGGGAGAAAGAAAGAGAGGAAGAGTAGAAAGGAGAGAGGGAGGGAGGTAGAGAAGGAGGGAAGAAGAGCAGGAGGGAGAGGGAGGGAGAGAGAGAGGAAGAGTAGGAGAGAGAGAGGGAGAGAGGAAGAGTAGGAGGGAGAGGGAGGAAGGATGAGTAGGAGGGAGAGAGGGATAGAGGAAGAGTGGGAGAGAAGGAGAGAGGGAGACAGGCAGAGAGGGAGACTAGGCGGGAGATAGGGAAGGAGGAAGAGTAGGAGGGAGAGAGGGAGGCAAGGAGAGAGGAAGAGTAGGAGAGAGGGAGAGAGGCAGGGAGGGAGAGAATGAGGGAGAGAGGGAGGGAGGAAGAGGAGGAGGGAGAGAGGGACAGAGAGAGGAAGAAAGGAACCATAGAAGGGAGAAACCATTTTTGCATTTGCAGCCCTGTGCTGAGCCTTGCCTACACTTAACATGCGAGAAAAGCTGCCAACGTGACAACTATTTTAGGTTTTAGTATTTCAGTTATAAATGGTGCTTTAAATACATATATGAAAATGTATGTGTATATAAATTATATATTTGTATATGCATATAAATTATATGTATATGTATACATGTGAAAGTTTTCATATATTGCTGAAAGAATTTGTCTCCCTTCCTGAGTAATATGGATAAATTTCTGCCATCAGCTCACACCCTAAAGCACAAGACATGACGATCTTTCTTTCCATTTGCATAGCTCCGATTCATCATTATCCAGCCCTATTTTTTACTCAACAAAACAGCATTGCACCATTAAGATTTCAGCATGTCTATTCTTGCAATGACTATTTTGAATTGTGCCTTTTAGAAGCAACCACTTTAAAGGAAAAAAAAAAAATCATCACTAGCTAAAGTACCTACTTGTCTTGTTATTAGGATCCAAACTTTTCTGAATTCATTTTCTTGTTGCTTTTTTGTGTCAGAAATGACTTCACCAGGCAGTTAATGGGGTTCCTGGCCTACCAACCTCTTCCTTTAATCCCCTCCCCCAACAAATGGACTACAAACAACACGGTCATCGCCAATGCTAAAACTTATTTGTCTTACACACGCCAGTCACATCACTAAATGGTATAATGTTACTTCCAGTGCTGCTACCAAAAAGATTCTACAATAGATTTTCTCCTCATTCCTTGGGGAGCCAGGTGAAGAGGGCTCAATATAAGATCATACTTAATTATTAAGGTTAATTTTAGAAATATTGCTTAATGTTTCAATCTAAAAAGTGAATGACTGACCTTTTAGGAAATCCGATGTTTCATTTTGGAGTCTACTTATATTCTCATGATATAAAATGGAAAGGGATGACCTGTGAGAATGTCCTCTCCGTCCCAGCTTCTTTGTGCTGTGGAGAAGAATGGATGCACTCGTCATGCAGCGTAAGGAAGCTGAGAAGAAGAGAGATTATTTCGCATGTTGGCAAAGGAACCACACTTGACTCCTCCCGTCTCTGTCCCTGTCCTACTCCCAAGCCTGAGGGCATCTAGGAAAACTGAGAGGCAGCGCTACATGCCAATAAAGGCCCCTCCCTGTCCTCTCTCAGCACCTGCCTGGGGCTGGCTCTGGAAGGTCGGGTTCACCTCACCAGAGGTTCCCAGAGAGCTGAAAGCAAACACCAGGGAGACAAAAACAAAAAAGGAATTCCTTTCTGCACTGGGCAGGTGGCATCTAAAAGTATATATGTCTTAGTTCTTTTGTGTTCATAATACAAAATTCCTGAGCTAGGAACTATATAAAAGTAGAGGTCTATTTGGTTTACAATTCTAGCATCCGGAACGTCCAAATAGCTTGCTGCCACCATTCAGCAAGTACTCCTGTCAGTGCCACAACATGGTAGAGAAGCCAGAAAGGGACATTCTCATGAAAAAAGCCCAAGCGCATACAGTGGCCTCGCTCTCATGAGAACTGACCCAGCCCTGCAAATACCACATCATCCCTTCCCAAGGCAATGCCTCGTGGCCCACTTGCCTTCCAGTAGAGTCATCTTCCTAAAGGTTCTACTACCTTTTGGTACAGTTGCCCTGAGGACCAAGCAGCCAACATATGAACTTCAAGGGACAAACCATATCCAAACTATAGCAACATACAAACAAGCACGTATTTTATTGCTATATTTAAACTTTAAAATCTTAGCCTAGCAGTTCACAGCCACTGCAAACCATGTTTAAGGGCACATGGCTCACTGCAGCTCAGCATGTCTGTGAGAGCCTCCAAGTGTCCCTGGGGCAACTCTTCTGCTCACCCCCAAGCTTCCTATTTAGCAATACTAAATATTCTTACCTTCCCCATCTCAACTATTCAAACTCCCATTAGCATGTTTTCCCCGGAAATGAGCAGCCTCTTAAAAGACTCTGAGAGGCAGGAGAATGAGCACCTTGCTAAGCCCAAAATTTGTGTTCAGACAACTGCAGGAAGGTCACCAGCCAAAGCCAGTCCCCTGGGCATCCAGCCTCGCCCCAAGGAAGTATGGATTCTGCCCTTCAGGAAAGTTCTCTTGGAAGTTGCAAATACAAGAGCTACCCAGTGCTGGCTGGGGCCCACACTGCTAACCCCATGGGCCTCGCCCTCCTGGTGCTCACGTGCTTTGCTGAGTGACTTGGCATTTCCCCTCCCCTCTGTAAGGGACATCAGAAGCACCTGCCTCTCAGTTCTCGGCTCAGCTGGCAGGAGCCTAGGTCTTAAGCATCCCTTCTCCCCTTGATGGCTCTGCCAGTGCCTTGGGAAGAGCTGCCCATGCTTGCTGCCCTTGACATGGACCCCACATGGCAGGTGTAAGCCCATACTGCATATCCAGCTGGGACTCTGCCAGGTGCGAGCAGCCCACAGCCGCTGCAGCAGTGATAGATTCCACCACTATCACCCCCTCCTCATTTTAGAGTACCTCTAAGCCACTGCATTTTAGGGTGGTTCTTATGCAGCATCACTCTGCCGGTGGTTAACTGACACAAAGTCTGAGGAGATTGCTCATAGAAAATATGATATGCCTCCTTCCTCCCAACACTTTAATGTTTTAAATGTGTCCATTATTGTAAGAACTTTTGGGGAATTTATTTAGTTACGTCTCACAACAGGCCTATGAAACAGACATGACTGCATCCTTCTTTAAAGATGAGGCCACAGACACAGTGGAGTACCTGGCCAGAGCTGGAAGGTGGCCAAGGCAGCATTCCAACCCTAGTCACCTGGATTCAGGATCCTTGCTCCTACAAATGGCCTTGCAGTTCTAGCGCTCCTCACTTAGAATTTTTCTGTAGGTTCCTATACACTTGAGATAAAATCCAAACCGCTGGTAAATCTGTCACAGTGCTTGGTGTTGTAGTCAAGGCTGTGTACACCGGGCGCCTGCTTACTCCACCGCCCACTCCCCACCCACCAGCGCTGCTGCCCAAGCTGCCTTTTACCCGCCCCTCCTTCCTCCCTCCCCCTCTCCTCCACCTCCTCCAGGCTTACCCCACACACAAACACACTGAACCTACTCTTCACCAGTTCTCCCACATCTTTGTGCCCACTGCTCCCTCTGCTGAGCTCTCAGGTCAGCAGTGACCCGGAATGTTCCCCAGCCAAGGACACAGGCCACTCTCCTGCATTTGCCCAGCCTCCAGCAATGTCCCCACAGAGCACTAAGGATTCTGGACTGTCCCTGTTGCTCAGCCCTCTTCTGAGGACTGGAAGCCCTAGAGGACAAGGCCAGGCTCACTCCTGTCAGACCAGTGCTTAGCAGGGTCCCCAACCTCGTGACAGGAACTCAGCACAAACTGGCTAAACTGAAAATCAATTAAAAGGAAGGATGACATGATGGGGAAGTGGTATTGGAGACAAGAGATTGAAATTTTCATTTTTAAATAGCAGTCTTCATTTCTAGTAAACATTAATTAAACTGCTCAGCACCCTTGGGTCTGCAACTCCAGATTCTTTAGTTAGAAAGAGGTTTTCTCCATCCACCATTCCCTTGTAGGCTTGGGTGTTCACCAAGGCACGTCATGGCAGGTAATGAAAGGCACTAGGTTTGCTCAAAACAGCTGGGGGATTACAAGCCCCCTCCTTAAGCAGTCCCTCCAAGTGACACAAAGTACATGTACTGTGCTTCCAAAGGAGGTGGAAGAAAGTTTACAGAAGAGGAAGGAAACAGAAAGTTCACTTGACAGAGTAGAAAAGGCCCTTAATAGGAGCTAGCCGTTGACTTCCAGGGAGGCCTGGCTCCCAGAAGCCACTGATAGGTGGCTGACAGGTGGTTATTACTGCCTTAACCTCAGAGGCTCCCATGAGAGTCAGGGCTCCGGGCCTGACGGCTCTCCCTGCACAGGCCTGGTGAGGGCAGGAGATGAAGGCTCTGGCTGCCTTCATACTCCCCTGTCTAGGGACTGGGGATATAGCTCAGTGGCACAGCACCTGCCTGTGTTGGCAGAGCCAACAACAATCAAACAAGGCCCCAAGTTCGATTTCCAGAACCAAAAACAAAACAAAATTTTAAAACAACAGCAAAATAAAACAGATTCCTGTGTCTCCTTGGCTGCTTTCAATCAGGGACCAAGGGAAAATGAGACCTAGGGAAGAATACAATGGGTCCCAGAGGGAGAAACCGAGGTCCTATAACACAGAATTCTTTTCCCAGCATCAGCTTCTTAAATAACTCATGGCATTTCTGTCACCCATCTGCCATCACCCTAAGAAAAGGAGCAACACCAAAATGATGGGTGCCCTGACCCCCTTCACGTGGACCTTGCACCAGATGTCAGAGTACAGACCTCAGAATGTGAGGGCCAGTAAAGAACATTGGGACTGTGCTGCCTGGCAGCTTTACTTCACTCAGTGGAAACAGAGGTACAGGAGAAAAAACTGAAGCGGCTCCCACTTGGAGGCTGGAGCCAGGAGATCGGGGGTTGGTGCTAGTCAATCCTAGAGATGGCTTGAGAGAGGCTTGGGGTATGGACTGAAAGTCATACCAAACTCATATTTTTCAGACATGAAAATTGAAAGGGTACGATGAGTCATCCAAGGTCATACAGAGGTCAGAGGACCAAGAACAGGACGTGGATTTCTGATCCCCAGTGCCAGGGCTCTCCCCTTGTGTCGGTAGCCCTCTGCAACCTTCCTTCTCTGCTTCCCCTTTAGCAAGTCCCAGGGCAACTCTGAAGCGTGGTGTGGGGTGAATGATGTGTTTATGAAGCATTTATGTAAACACATAATAGAGACCAGCATGCCAAGACCACCAATGCTCCTCCTCCTCCTGTCCCCACCAAACTGACTCCAGCCAGCGTCAGCAGGTCATCAGAGCTCAAAATGATCTGGAACTCTCAGGAACCCTTCACAGTCTTTCTCCTCTGCTACATTTCCTACAGCTTTGCACAACACTGCCTGCAATGTCATAATTCTTCGATTTGCTGGGTTTGTCCCTACACATTATCCAAGCTTGGTTCTATAGTGCCGTTTACTCCTTTTTAATTTCATTTTTAGAAGTCTGCAAGGAGAGAAGCCAACACTTAATCGTATGAACTGGAAGGGACTTCACAAACTGCTTACAAGGCACAAATAGGGTAGTTATTTTTCTATTTTCCTTTTGGTGGAATTGGCTGCTGGATCATGAGCAGTAAACAACATGAAACAGAAAGCTTTCTGCAGCCTTATCTCACCCCCACCCACTATCAAAAGAAAAAATTCATTGTAATAAAAAAATGTAAAACCAGAACTGCAGATTTGTTGGAAAGTTAATTTAACTTGAAAGGTTTGTGGAGACCATTCATTTTCTTTTGTAGCCTAAGACCAAAAGGTTTGCATTTCATTTTACCAATGGAATGATAAAAAGAAGCATGATAGAATTTTCATTATAATAATAAACACTGGGGCTGAGGCCTTAGCTCAGTGGCACAGTGCCTGCCAGGCAAGCATGAGGTCCTGAGTTCAATTCCTGATACTGCCCCCAAAAAATTGGTCCCATAATAATAAACACTATATAATAAAACTATAGTATCTCTTTTTAAATAGAGAAGTAGAAATGAAGTGCAGGTACTATACAATTCGGAATTGTCTTATTTTAAAACAAGAAAACTATAAGTTGTTTTAGGGTGTGACTTAAGTATTTAATTGCTTTGGCTAATACTAGCTTCATTCTTTGCTGCAAAGATGACTTACCAGTAAGCACACAGTTATGATTTAATATACAGCCTCATTAATCCTCTGAATTGACATGTTTAAAATAGATGGAGTGTCCCCTTTACAAAGAAAGGTTGAATGTACAATTAAACAGAACAGGAAGCCTTCCCAAAGCTTTGTGAGTAGCTCAGATTGGGAGGTGGATAACGTCCTCCTCCTTGTCAGCTCCACGTCATAAGCATCTCGTGGAAGGACAATGCCGAGCAGTCTCTGCAGGTGAGGTGAAACAGGAATTCTAGAAGAGCCATATTGAAGATGCTCAAGGGGCTGGTGTTCGATTACCCATGCCAGACACAACAAATGGAGCCAGGAGAAGACTTGACATGGATTTCCTGCCTATGGGGAATGGTTGGGTGTGTGTGTGTGTGTGTGTGTGTGTGTGTGCATGAGCATGTGGGCACACGCGTGCACAATGAAATATGTCAGAGAAGGAAGCGTTGCTGATGAGAGAGAGCAGGAATAGTTAAATAAGCTGAGAGGTTTCTCCAAAAGAAAAGTGTGAAGCTAGATGAAAAGAAGTTAAAGTGCCTCCATTGGACAGCCTGATCTTAACTATACAAAATCCTAATGAACTCACTGTAAAAACTCACAGTCAATAAGTTCAACAAGCTTTCAGAATACAAGATCAAAATACAAGAACGATATTTCTATGCACAACCAATGAACAACAAAATACGATAATGGTAAATTTACTTACATTGCACTAGAAAAGAATAGAATGTTAAGGAATAAATTATCAATAGAAAATCAAGGCTTTTACACTAAAAATTGCTAAGCATCATTTAAAGAATTAAAGAAGACCTGACTAATGGAAGAATATTCCAGGTTCATGATTGAAGATTTAATATCGTTAGGATGAAAATATTCCCCAAGTGATCTACAAGTTCAACGCAACCTGTATCAAAACCCACCAGCTCTTTCATAGAAATTAACAAACTAACCAATGTGAGGGACACAGAATGACTAAGACAACACTGAAAAAGAACAAAGGTAGAAGACTGGAGTATATTTATTCAGTAGAATATGACTCAGCCATTAAAATTAGGTTTACAATATATTATTAATCACAAAATGTAGTACACAAGGCACAATGTGTAGTATGACCCTATTTTTGTTTAACTGTGTATTCATGCTTCCATTTATAGAAAAATCACAGTCACAACCCTTGGGTGAATATTTCAATTTAGATTATATAGAATTAATTAAACTTAAATTTCAGGTTCTCAAGTTGTATTTGCCACTCAAGCTCTCCATAACTATATGAGGACAGTGGCTGCAATACTAATGGAACAAAACATCTCCATCAGCATGGAATACCTGGGGAAGGCAGTATGGATGCCTCTCATTTTCTTCTCTTTGTGTTTATTTTCTGCTTCTTATTACAAACATTTATTTTAAAATAGTATTTTTAAAGATTCAAGGCAAACTGAAATGGAGAAAGGGCACTAGGATCATCCTGTGGGTGCGGGAGTCCCCCACTAGCACCTATCAATCCTGGCAGCCCAACACCCCTCTCGTGGCCTCCTTCAAGCAGGCAGCACTTTGCACCCAATGAGCTGGAGTGGCAAGGAGGAGGGTGGTGCTGGGCAAGAAAATCCTAACTCCCACGGTTCCCACTCAAAATGTAGAAGGTTTCCAAGACTAAACACTTCTCAAATTGTTGCATGCTTTAATGGATTACCACAGTGTGAACACGACTGTGTCCATTCACTTGTCTAGATTTATAACACCTTGTGAGGAGAAAGGACATGCTGGTCTCCTCACAGGCCAGACCCAGAAGTCCTGTCTCCTGACACAGACTTGAAACACTAGGGGAGGCTTGGGAAAAGAAGCGTCTCAAACTCTACATGATAGTATAGATTGGTTCCTGCTTTCTGGAGGACAACATGGAAATATATGTCCAAAAGTCATAAAAATATTCTCGCCCTTTATTCATTTTGCTACTTCTAGAAACTTTTGAAAGAAAATAATCATGGATGTGCTCAGTAATTTACCATAAGAATATACACGATAAAGTTGTTTATAAGAGCAAAAAACCAAATTCAAGCTGAAAGAACAGCAACATGATACACTCTCATGCTGAACTCTACCATCCATTAAGAATAATGCTGTGCCGTGACTCATCCACAAGGCTGACACTGACAAAGGTTCTACAATCTGAGGTACAGAATCTTAGGATAAATCCTGAGGGGATTTCACTGACCTTCTCAGACCAAAAAGCTACAACTCTTGTTGCATAGGTCCTGCTTTACCTTGGTCTTAACCATCCAGCAGAAAAGTATAAAAACAAAGTATAAGAAGTAAAGCCATGCTGTTATGTTGAGCTGTAGGGGACTCAGGTCAACAATTTCTGACATGGCCAGTCAAGCAGAAGACTCAATACTATTAAGGACTACTGGATTCTTTTAGAATATTTTTGCTGAGTTAATACACCTATAATATTCAAATAACGGAACTTAACAAAAAAAGGGAATACAGATGAATGTCCATTTTGCATCTGTGTATTCAAAATGGTTAGGATAGACATATAGTTACATTCTCTTAATGAATAGAGGGATTTGTTGTAATAGTGTTTGTAAATAGGATATCATGTCTGGATCTTGTACAACAATTAACCACTAGGAAGAATGTATGCAATGTGTTAATTATTGAAACTGTCCTACCAATTTGGTTTTAAAAAAATAAAATAAAATTTTAAAAAAAGGTGGTAAATGAAAGCAAGAGGGCCAGGGAGATGGCTCAGTGGAATAAGCACTTCCCTGGCAAGTGCAAGGGCCTGAGTTCAATCCCTGGTTTCGCAAAAAAAAAAAAAAAAAAAAAAAGTAAAAAAGAGACAAGGAAAAAATGTCATAAGACTGTCCTTCTACAATGCTGTATATGGTTAGATTTCTAAATTTCTGTATAAAAATATGTAACTGTTTATTCCTATTTCTTTTAAATTTTTTTTAGTTTTTTTCATCATATTCTGTAGGGACTTAATGTTTAACATATCAATACTTGATGGAAAATACCTGTTCCATGGTATGCCTAAGATGTTTGATATTCAGACAGATAGTGAGGTTAAGCTCAACTGCATATATTGTAGGGTAATATTAATAAACTTCTCTTCTGGATGGTTAACAACCTAAGTTCACAGACCAAACATTAGAGAAAAAGAAGGGCTGCAAGGACAGCCAACATTTTAGCCCTAGCCTTTCAAGTTCAGTGAGGACCCACGACATAGGAGAACCTGTACTGTAACATCATGTACCTCAGTTGTGTCCCAAATTTTCTGATCAAGGAGATTATGGGGCCACAGAGGAAAGTGATTGATGATGTAGAATGTGCCTAAGGAGAGTCACATGGAGAGAAAACATTCTCTCAGGCTTTCACAGAGAGCAAATTGATCAAGCAATGGCCATGATTCATCCACATGGCTGACACTGACAAAGGATCCACAAATTGCAGTACAGGGTTCCAGGATAAATCCTGAGGGATTTGGCTGACCTTGTCAGATACAAAAGTTACATTTCTTGTTATATAGGTTTTGCTTTATCTTGGTCTTAACCATAGAGCAGAAAAGTATAAAAGCGAAGTATAAGAAGTAAAGCCATATTAATCTGCTGAGCTGTAAAAGGCTCAAGTCAAGAACTTCTGAAATTGCCAGTCCTACGGATAACCCACTACTATTATGGACTACTGGACTATATTGGAATATTTTGCTGAATTCACGCACCTACAATATTTAAATGACAATGGAATACCCATCTCTGACAAAACTAAACAAAAAAAAAAAGGAATACAAATGAAAGACCATTTTGTATCAGTATATTCAAAATAGGAGAGATATACAGCTACTTTCTCTTAATTCAATGAACAGAAAGATTAGTACTAATAGTGTTTGTGGACAGGGTATCATGTCTGCATCTTGTACTACGAATAACCACTAAGAAGACAACAATATGAAATGTATTAATTATTGAAACTGTCCTACTATTTGGTTTTGAAACTGTCTCATTGCTATTTGTTTCTCAATAAAATTATTTTTAAAAAATAATGCTGTGCAGGAATATTTAATGCTGTAGAAAATGTTGAGCTTGAAAGATGAGTTTTAAAAACCAAAAAAAAAAGAAAAATAAAAAAAAAGAAAGATGAGTTTCAATACATTGTAAAATGTCATTTCATTTTATCCAGAATAAGTTAGAATGATCATGATGAAGATACAATTTGCAACTTTCTGCATGGTAGGGAAATATCTATGGTGGGATTATTGTGAGAAACTATTGTTTGTCATATTTTCTATAATGAGTATACATTATCATAGCAATAAGCAAAACTAAAACCTATTGTTTTAAAATAAATATAAGATCATATTAAAATAGGAAATCTACATACTTAGAATTTGAAATTAAATTATCTGTACAGGCTGGGGAGATAGCTTGGCAGCATAAGTGCCTGACTGGCAATTGGAAGATCCGAAGTTCGATCCCCAGTACTGCATGCCATGCCAGTCCCAGAATCCAGGGGACTGTGGAGGTGCACATCTGTAACCCCAGCACTGGGAAGGCTGAGACAGAAATATCACTGAGTCCAAACTGCATAGCGAGACCCTGCATCTAAATAAGTAAATAAATAAATAAAATTCTCTCTACAATTGAATATTTTTACATTTAACTGCAAGCTTCCTAGCTGTTGAGGCAAAAGGAGAAATGCAAATAATTACATAAAGTTCTTCCCTGGTAATAAACTACCATTCTAAATAAATAACACTAACACCTGCCCAAGGTATAGACACAGTGATGAATCATGCACGGCCACTGTTCTGAAGGTGCTTGAGAACCATGGTCCCCACACCTTGTTAAGTGAAAATAATACACAGAGAGCCTGATTTTCCTATAGTGTAATACATCCCTGTTTTCTACCACAATAGAATAGTCCCAAAATGAATGAGGTGCTTTTAGAAAGACACCAATAATACGTATTTGATTTTTCCATAGTGTTTTGATGATAATCCTGTTTTATTACAAACAAACATATTCGGATTGCCTCACAGGTAAACCACAGGAGTGCTGAATGTAGCATAGCTTGAGAGTGTAACGCACCTGATAAATGTTCAGAAGAGAGCAGAGACACAATTAGGCAGGTGGGGGTGGGTTTTGCTCCAAGACTTTATGTCTTTAGCAGGGCTAAAGGGATCAGCACTGAAATGGGCCCTGGCAAGCTGACCCTCGCCATGACAAGAAGCAGCTTCCAAAGCCACACAGCAGCAGCATTTGTCATAGTCAGAGCTCCTGAAGGGCCTGGCCTAGGGGCCCAGAGCCAGTACATTTATTATCTCTTGTGGTATTTTCTATGGAAACAATCTAAATTAGACTTCCCCTTGGCACCTAACCTGAGGTTTCTTCAAATCATGTAGATCCAAGTCACTTCTAGACAGAGTGAGTCATAGAAGTGAGGAGGCAACTGAAGGATCTTCTTCTCTGACATTCTTCTGCTGCCAAGAACTTTCCACTCCGCCTAGCTGATGCTCACCTTCAAGGCCCAAAGAGTCCTTCTTGAGAACCTGTAAGACCTTTCTGTCCCCTGTGACCATAAAGAGCACTTCTGTATTACATGACTCATTGACACTCACCTTGCATGTCATTGTCCTTCACCAGGCCATAAGCTATGAAATTTTGTTGGACATGTCACCCAGCACATGCGTAAAACTAGCAAGACTTATGAGGAGGCTGGAAAGATTGCTGGGGGAATCAACATCACACCAGATCCAAGAACCCTCTGATACACCAGGGGAACTGCTCATAGACCTTGAAAAACTTGTCAAGTAGCAGACGGGCTGGACAAGCATTTTTCATGCTGCAAAAAAAGCGAATTCATGTGAAATCAATTTAGGCCTACAAGAGATAGTAAAAGTAAGTGCTGTTTCATAAAATGTTTTTCGTGAGCAAGTGTGTATGTGGCTGTGTGCACACATGTACATGTACATGTGTACAGAGACATGTATTGAGTCATACAGATAGATTGTTTCAAATAGTTTACAAGTCAATGAGAGAGATTACTGGGTAGATTATAGACAGATGCATATTTCAATTCAATTCAGTTCAATAGAAGGAAAATATCTCTAACAAGTGAAACTATCCAACAATGGAATGCATTATTTTTTTTAATTTTTTTTAATTTTTATTTATTTGAGAGAGAGAGAGACAGAGAGAGACAGAGAGAGAGACAGAGAGAGAGTGTGTGTGGTGTGTGTGGCCAGCTCAGCCCACCAGGGGGCGGGGCTGGCATGTGGTGCTGGGGGATCGAACCGCAGTCCCTAATGCTTTGCTAAGCTTGTTCTAAGTAGGTGCTTTAGACCACTGAGCCATCTCTCCAGCCCCGGAATGCATTATTTTGAATGGCAGAGTTTCCAGCTCTTGAAAAACTTCAAGTAGCACCCAGGCCATAGATTGTCCTGAAGCACATTCATGTAAAGCTTCAATGTAAAGTTAGATGAGAACTCTTAAGTTTCTCCCTGATTCTGTGAGACCATTGGCTTAGATCACTGGTAATTCACTACCACTGAAGACACAATTAGGTGAGAAATGGTCCCTCTCAGGTGAATGTATGCAGCCTGAGATTTCATTTGGCCACTTATATGGAATTGCACCTCTGTGAAAGGAAAGATGGCAAGTAATTCTTAGACCAAGGCTTCTTAGCCTGTAATCACTTAGGTAGCTTATAAAGGCCACCCATGCCTCAATCTTGACATATATAAATTGAAACAGTGGAACCCAAAATTTGTATTTTATTTTAATGCTTCCCAAGTAAGGGTTGAGAACCACTGGTTTTACATGTACAATTTGTGTAAATGACATTTTATAGAGTGTAGAGGGAAGGAAAACAGCCCTAAGGTTTTACAGGAAGATCATAAAAAGAAAGAGCTTAAAAACAAGATATCAAAGCTTTTAATTTCTCCTCAGTGTACATATAAGGCTTAAAAAAAAACCAGCATTACTCCTGTCATAGCTTGTATGTAGATGTTCCCCTAAAGCCTCATTGACTTATAGTGGGGTTTTTCAGAGCTGGCTGGATCTAGGGTGTGTGATACTGGAATTAAGAATTATAGTATTAAATTAGTCCACTGATGGCTTAGAACAGTTCTACAGTTCTGGTGTGGATAATAGGAAGGCCCACCCTGAGTGTGGCTGGCACCTCCCAAAGGACTTACAGTCTGAATGGTACAAAAGGGAAAAGGAGACTTACTGCATTGCCTGCTGGTGCTGCTTGCTGCTTTGGTGCCTCCTGTCTGCTCTGCCATGGACTGTTTCCCCATGTGATGCCTCTCTGCCATGCCACCCTGCCTTGGAGCCAACCAACTATGAACTAAAATCTACAAACTATGAGATGAAATGAAATATACCTCTCTTCCTTTAACTTTGTGTGTCTGGTATTTCATCTCAGCAATGAGAAAAGTAACAGACAACTTTCATGATTACTGTAAGCAAAAAGCTACAAACTATAAATTCATGACTTTTTCAGATCCATTTTTTGGGCGTTTCAGAAGAAGATATTAGGCCAAACCCTAAGGAGAAATAGTACCTGCAGGAAGAAGCAAGATATGAGCAATCACACTCCTGGAGCAGATGCATCTCCACGGGCAAACAAGCTTTAAGTAAGAAATGATGGTGGAATACCAGAAGGACACCTGAAAGCATATGGACAAAGACCACTCTACAGTACATAGCAGAAGGAAGACCTAAGGTTGACAGTGGAGTAGACAGTGACAGAAGACTTTTAGCAAACTCATCCAGGCCCAAAACACAAGGAATCCCTAAAAGAACTTGAAGTGTGGGGTGTACTAAGGTAATCATGGCAACAGCAAACCTCAAATCTAGCTCAATACTTGACTAGACTGATCTATGGTCACACTGAATGCATAGTAGCAATAGAAAGGCATGCCTGTTTCCATGCATAAAAACTATTTATTTCAGCCTCTGATGTCCTGACAAAATGTCTAATTCTCAACCAAAAAGCTACAGAGCCCTTAGAAAGCAAGATACAAGACACAGCAACAAATAGAACCAGACTGATAAGACACAGATGTTGAAGCCATGAGATACCAAATTTAGAAATAATTTATAGAAGAGCCCAATGAAAAGAATGGGTAGTGGTAAAATTATCTGATGGACCGAAATTGTTCTTATTGGAAGGTTTTTAGCTCCAAACTTTATTTCCTTAATATAGGACTAGTCAGGCAATTTGTTTTTTGTTATGTTTTGGTATTTTGTATTTTTCAAGGAATTGATTGTCAAATTTATGGTCATATAAGTGGTAGGGTTTCCACACATAAATGTAAATTTTGATATTTCTTTCTATCACTTTTTGCTTTATATATTTTGAAATATATATAGTTATATATAATATAACATATAATATAATATAATAAATATATGTGCATCCACATTTAAGACTGTTAATGTCTTTTTTTGTTGTTGTTAATATCTTCTTGAAGAACTGATCCTTTAATAATTGTGTAATGTTCCTCTCTAGCCCTTGTTCTGGAGTCTATGTTAGATGTACATAGTAGCTATTCTGGTTCTCTTTTCGTTAGTGACTACTTTGTATAACTTTTTTCTATTTTTTCAGCCTGTATGTGTATGTATATTTTGGTGGGTTGCTTCTAGACAACATACAGTTGAGTCTCCTTTAACCAATCTAAAAATATCATCTTTAATTAGTACTGAATTATTTGGATTTACTGTGACATGGCTCAATTAAAATCCACTGTCCTAAAAAATCTCTTGTTTATTCCTTTCTGTTTTTGTTTTTGTTTTGTTTTGCTTTTTGCAGAACTGGGGATTGAACTCAGATCCTTGCACTTGCCAGGGAAGTACTTATTCTACTAAGCCATCTCCCTGGCCCCAAAACATCTATTGTCTTGCTAGCTATTCTCTACATGCTCCTCTCACTAGGAATTTTTCTGAACACTGGAAGCTGATTTCCCAACTCATATGGAAAATTTAAAGAACTAGAAGAGTCACAATAATTTTGGAAAAGAATAACACTGGATAACTTACATTACTTGCTTTTGAAACTTATTAAAAGACAGTGTCTGGTCAGCGTAATACTGACACCAAGTAGGCTCACAGATCAGCACAATAGAGCCAAGGGTTCCAAACTAAATGAACACTTACATTTATGGTAATTGGCTTGTAGCAAAAGTATCAAAGCAATTCAATGGAGAAACGATGGTATTTTCAATACCTAGTGTTACTCCTTGTCCTTTCATTGCCCCACCCCCAAATCCTTTGTCTATTCTTTATTCCTTACACAAAGACTAGTTCAAAATTGATCATAGGGTCACAAGATACCTCAGTGGACTCAACATCTGCTTAGGCAAGTACAGGGACAGGAGTTCGATCACTGGCACCACATGCCACACCAGCCCCACCCTCAGGCATGCTGAGCAGCCACCAAGACCTGGCATGGTGATGCATACCTGTAATCCCAGCACTGAGGAGGCTTAAAACAGGAGGCTCACAATGAGTCTGAGCTGCATAGTGTGACCCTGTACCAAATACATTTAAAAAGTAAAAATGATCCTAGGCCCGGATAGCTCAGCAAGATAGCTCAGCAGTCTAAAGCGCTTGCTTACGGCAAGCTTAGGTAAGCGTGTGGGGACCATAGTTCAGTCCCCAGCACCGCATGCTGCACCAGCCCTGCCCAAAGGGTGGGCTGAGACACACACACACACACACACACACACACACACACACACAATGATCCTAGACCTAAAGGTAAAAACTATGATACATCTAGAAGACAATATAGAAATTTTTGAAGATTTCTGATTAGGCAAAAATTCTTTTTTTTTTAATTTAATTTTATTTTTTATTTATTTTATTTTTATTTTTATTTTTATTTTCTTTGCAGTACCGGAGACTGAACTCAGGACCCTACACTTGCCAGGCATAGGCAAAAATTCTTAAACACAAAAACAAAATATTAATCCATTAAAAAAATAGTTTTCTCTGAGAATTGACACTGGTAAAGGAATTAAAAATAAGGCAGAGATTATGAGCAATTGGTATATCATATTTTTGACAGAACATGAATAGCTAAATTATGTAAAGAACCTTTACAAATTACCAAGGAAACAAACTCAATAAAAATAGCTAATTAAAATTACCTTCGCATAGCATTACTATATTGTAAATTTTTCTTTAAATTTATACATTTTTTTCAAGTCACTTATGGATCCAGACATAATTTCTCATTAATTTTCATTTGTACCATATCATGTGACCCTGGAATTAAACTTTCCATCTGTTAACATGTGCTGTACTTTATATCAACCAAAAACCTCCTTTTTCCATTTTTACCTGAGAGGTAAACTTCACAAACACCTTAGTAAATAGACTTCTTTTTCCACTAAATTAGACTAGATCTTTAAGCTCAAAAAAAGTTACAGCTTTCTAAGGCACCATAATTTATTTTCTCACCTTTTAAATAATGAACCTTGAGCATGAATGACCACATACACTTCCTTTTTTTCTTTTTTTTTTGCCAAACTGGGGATTGAACTCAAGACCTTGCACTTGCTAGGAAAGCGCTTATTCCACTGAGCCATCTCCCCAGCCCCTATACTTCCTTTTCTGCTACCCAAATTAAACAATCCTGGAACAAAATGATGGAAATAATGACCTTACAGTTCCCTTTTTTCGTATGTCTTCGCTTATTTCGCAATACCTAGTACCATGTTTTTGAAAGTCGTTGTGGAAACAATGTACAATATTTTTAAAACTGCATGAAAGAAATCTTATCAGATCAAGTTACTCAATACTTAACCCATTTGTCCAAGAGAATGTCTCTTTTTATTTCTGAAAACTGTATCTCCTTAGACCATATTTCTCTTTGGATACAAAAAAGAGATCTTCAGCACTATATCCAGTTATACAACTTTGCTCTTAACCCATCTCATTTTTCTTTACAGTTCTTCTCACTGCCTGAAATATTAGGCAACATATAAATAAGTATTTCTCATTTTGATGACTGTAAGCTCTGCAAAAGTAGAAATTTTGTCATTCTTAAGTACTGCCTAGGTATTCCCAACAACTAAAACAGTGTCTGTCAAACATAGGTGCTCAGGAAACACGCATGGAATGAATGGCCAGCAGCCCAAGGCTTAGAGCTCTACCTCTTCCCTTCACATTCCTCCAGTACTGCCTGATGGAGTCAGCACAGCATGCTGCCGTCCTCCCTTTTGTACTTCCAGAAGCTGTGAGCAGGTCTTCTAGCCAGTTTCTATGCTAATTAGATATCAAGAAGACAGGATTATGAGAGGTAGTATTCCTGGTTGTTCAACTGAATATCAGATCCCGCCATGGCCACCCGTGGTCACCCCATTCAATGGAAATAGAGAGCAGCCAGGGCTCACCTTTGGCCTCAGACATAAACAGGCTAAGGAACCGGCTTTCCATCAGCACATCTCCCACTAACCTCACCAAAGGCCAGCTTCCTACACAAGCCACAGTCATCATTCACTGAACTCAGCATCTGGAAAATTGTTTTCTAGTCCAGGATCTGCTACTGACTGCATCTTTACCAAGTCCCAGCCTGTTAGGTAGAAGATAGTAAGAATGCTGAAACGAAGCCATGATTTTAAATGAAAGAATGTTTTCAGGAAGGAGACTAGGGGAGGCTCTGGGGAATGGTGGGCAGTGAAAGGCCCAGCAGAATCAGCTATAAGGCTTTTCCAACTACACATGACCCCCTTGAAATTACCCCAAACCCACCCCTCAAGAATTAATTACCACCGCACTGAGCCTCTGTTGCTATTACTAAGGGAAGTACGGAAGACTTTAGAAACCTTTCCTGGGTTTCCAGAGTAAGCTCCTTGACAAACGGGACTGAGCTTTACACTTTTTTTTTTTTTTTTTTCTTTTCAAAGTTTTATTGATAAACATATAGCAATGAGACAGTTTCAAATCAAATCGAAAGTACAGTTTCAACAAATAATACACTGCATATATTCTTCTTAGTGGTTAATTGCTGTACAAGATGCAGACTTGTGATCCTACTTACAAACACCATTAGAAAAAATCATTCTATTCATTAAGAGAATGCAACTATATAGCTATCCCAACCACTTTGAATACACAGATACACAATGGACATTCATAGTTATACCCCATTTTTTTAAGTTCCGTTATTGAATATTATAGGTGTGTAAACTCAGCAAAATATTCTAAAAGAGTCCAGTAGCCCATAATACCATTGGGTCTTCTGTTTAACTGGCAATGTCAGAAATTATTGACCTGAGTCCCCCACAGCTCAACATAACAACATGGCTTTCCTTCCTATATTTCGTCTTCATACTTTTCTACTGGATGGTTAAGACCAAGGTAAAGCAGGACCTGTGCAACAAGAGTTGTAGCTTTTTGGTCTGAGAAGGTCAGTGAAATGCCCTCAGGATTTATCCTGAGATCCTGTACCTCAGATTGTAGAACCTTTGTCAGTGCAGCCATGTGGGTGAATCACAGCCAATGCTTGGCTAATGTGCTCTCTGTGAAAGCCTGAGAGAGTGTCTTCTCCCCATGTGATTCTCCTTAGGCCCACTCTACGTCATTGATCACTTTCCTCTTTGGCCCCATAATCTTCTTGATCAGAAAATTTGGGACACTACTGAGGTACATGACGTTACAGTACAAGTTCTCATATGTCCTGAGTCTTAATTGACCTTAGAAGGCTAGGGCCAAAATGTTGGCTTTCCTTGTAGCCCTCCTTTTTCTCTAATTTTGGTCTGCAAACTTAGGTTGTTAACCATCCAGAAGACAAGCTTATTGTTATTATCAAACGATTTAGGCTATCAAGCTTAACCTCACTATCTCACTGCATTTCAAACATCTTAGGCATAATAAGGAACAGGTATTTTTCATCAAGTATTGATATGTTGAACTTTAAGTCCCTACATAATATGATAAAAAACATTTAAAAATTAGATTATATTTTAAAAATAGGATAAAGAATTCTATACTTCTCATGTTTGCACATAAGTCCAAAAATCTCACCATATACAACCTTAAAGCAGGACAGTCCCACAGTGAAGCAGGACAGTCCCACAGTACACTTCTTAGTATACCCCACTTTTCCTGTGGCACTGCTCTTCCCAGATTTTTCATACAAGCTCTGCCTTTTGTCACTTGTCAGCACCTGTGGGAGACATGGCTGACTGCCTACTTAACAGTCCATCAGGAGTCTCCCACTCCTTGCTCACAGAATTTTGATTGTGCCCATGATATGCAAGTGAGACCCCTCTCCAGATCCAGAAGAATGCTTGGCCTAAGCGATCAAAGCCACCTTCCTCTTTTCTGTCAGGAACTTGTTTAGGGCAGGCTTATGACCACAGTGGTCAACACAAGAAACTTCTGAGAAAATTAGCCTTCATCTACCTGTAAGAACAAGAAGCAAGGTCCCTTGTCCTTCTCTTTCTGTTTTTTTTTTGATGCTGTTACTTAAAGGCAGAAGAAACCTCCAGTCACCTTGTGTAGGGTCGGGGAAAATCAAGGGAATTTTCTGGAACCCAAGCAAGGGCTGTGGCTACTTGGAACCACCTACCCTAGATACTTTAAGTGAGACATTAAGTAACCTACATAATGTCACTTACATCAGAAAATTCCCTTATTGACACCCTGCACATGGCCTGGGAAGTCCCTTAATTTCTTCTAAATTATCTATCCCTACTCGTCTCCCACTTAGAGCTCCACTATGGCTTCCTTAGGAAAACTCACTGTGTCCCCAGAGATCAGCAGTCCCAGACCTTGTGCTCTGCACATTCCTTTTCCAGCTTGATGTGAACTTCTCAAAAGCAAACACTTTCTCCCTCAGCAGAGCCCCTGGCACATGCTGAGCATTTACTAACTGAGGCAGATGAATGAATGCTCAAAAGGATGAATGAAAAGATGAACACACAGGGTGCCTCCCATGCCTTGGCTGAGGACCACACCAAGACCAAGACACCCTACCCTGTACTCCAGATTTACTCTGGATTTCCTTTGGGTGTTGCTGAACACAGGCAGAGACAGTGCACTGAACACATCCTATGCTTATCTGCCTAGAATTCCGACGTCTCCTTGGGAACTGTACCCCATCCCCACCCCCGGGGCAGTTGAGGTGAGATTGTTACAGTGGCTGACTAACCTCAAAGGGGCCGGGCACACCTGGGTACTGTGCCCATTCACTGTCTGCTGAGATGCCTTCACTCTGCCAGTGGTCCAGCGCACTCACAAGATTTGCTATAAGGATGGAGGAAATAGAAGATCGATAGATCTCTCTCCCTCCCTTCCTCCCTCCCCCTTCTTCCATCTTTTCCTTCCTCCCTAAGAGCAGATAACATGTGACTATGAGATGCCAGTACTAGTTATCACGCCATCCAAAGAACCACCCAACACAGGAGAAAGTGAACTGACCCTGGAACTGTATGTGTCCCAGGGTCTAGCTAGGCCAGAAACTAAAACCTAGTCTTATGTGACCCAGTCAGCTCCTACACTGACTGTATAAGCCTACAATATTTTCAAGTGACCAAAACCCAACCTGAAGAATTCTTACAAAACTGGTAACAGTGAGCACCTCCTGGTAACAGCCCTCCGTCTGCTGGCCCCACGCACTGGCATCTCTTCACCCCAGTGCACGAGCAGCCACTCCAGAGAAGCTCCACTCAGCCCCAGCGCAGCGCCAACCACCAGGCTTCGCTCTCGCTCCTCTTGAGAACTGCTAAATTGAGCCTCGGGATATCAAAGGCTCAGGAGCTCAGGGAGGCAGGAAATGCTACCTCAATACATGAGGGATGGGGGCGGAGAGAACTATCATCGAGCAGCGTGCCTAAGTACCTTATAAATGTCATATAATTGGAGGTCACCTTAATGATTATACCTATTTTACTTCTGAGGAAACTGAGGCTCCGAGAAGTTAAGTAACTTGTTCAAGGTCACAGAGTCAGTTACTGGGATTTAAACACCATTCTAGACTTTTCTCACTTTATCACGCTCTAATCGCCAGGCCCTGGGAAGTGAGGTGCAGTTCTGTACCCCTCCACCACCACCACCACCACCAGCACCCCAAAACCCCCAGGTCACACAGACCCGCAGCCTTACAAGCTAAGCCCCTGGAGTCTGAGCGGCCTCGCAGACGCAGCTTTCCAGAAGCACCAGGCCACTGACGATGTTAGTCGGTTATTCAACGCCAGAGTAACGAGTCCGGCAAAGAGGAGCTGGGGGCACCCCCTGTTCCCGGGCGAGCCGCAGCCGAGGGGAAGGCGGGCGCTCGGCCCTGAGCCCCGCCCGGCCGCGCTCTCCGCAGTACTTTGAGTCCCAGCCTCTCCTGTTCCTCTGGCACCGCCTAAATCCCCAGCCCAGGTGCCCGCGGCTCAAAGACCCGCCAAGTCCCGGCCTGCGGGTCCCCAGCTCCTGCCAGTCCAGACCTCGGCTGGGCTCCCCGGCAGACCTTCCCTCGGCGGCGGCCAGCGGACCCGGGTTTCCGCGGTCGGGGAGCAGCAGCGCATTCCCGCCGCAGCCCTGCAGCGTCCGCTCCCGGAGCGAACCCCCGCCCAGCGCCCCGCTCACCTCCGCGCCCGGCGCCCGCGCGACTCCGCGCCCGGCT
>NW_004524658.1:7924699-7946712 GCF_000260255.1 Octodon degus | reverse complement strand
CGGGGCGGGGCGCGGCTCCTCCCCGCCCCAAGCCACCTGGGGCGCCGGGAGGGGACCCGGCCGGGACAGGTGAGCCCCGCCTGCGCGTCAGCAGCCCGGGAGGCCCGGCCGCCGCTTGTTAGGAGACACCTGGGGCGCACAGGGCTGAGGAGACAGCCCAGCGCCGGTCCCCTACGAGCCTGGCTGGCTCAGAAAAGGAACAAGGCGCCCGAGTCTGCCCGATCGCGCACGAAGAGGGGCATAGGACGCCTTGCTCTGCGGGATGCAGAAACGGGGCGCTGAGGCCCTCAGGAGGGATAGTGATGGGGCCAAGGGTGTGAGCTCAGAATAGGAAGAATGTGGGCTTTGGGGGACTAGTCCCCTACCCCATCCACACCGCCCCCCACCCCTTAAACGATTCTCCCATCTTTTAAAAAGAATGGCTCGAAAGTATAAGCAGGATGATTTCAGGTAGTGCTGTCCTCTGCTGGACTCTGCACTGTAAGCCCGAGGACTGGAGGCAGGAGGAGCAGGAGGGGCAGGAGGCCTGCATGTCCGCTTTGAATCTCAGAGTCAAAGGAAGCCAGAGCAGGTGAAAACCGAACAACAGCCTAGGGGCGGCCAGTCTGAATCCAGCCTCCGCAGATCCCTGAGCCCACACTTGCACCAGCGTAGCTCTGGTCTCATCATCTGAGACCCTAGGGGCAGGCTGCCAGGGCTTTGGGATTGCCTTCCTCCTTGCTGCCCCCCCTGTAGCCGGCCAGCGCTCAGCAGGCTTCTCGAACATCTCAGGACACACTTGTAAGTGTTCAAACAGGGCCTTTACTTTGACAGATGACACAGGCAAGGGATCGCTGACTAGAATGCCGTCCAGCCAACCTTACCCTACTGGGAACACAGCGTGCGGGGGTGCGGGGGTAGGGGGGTGGGAGGGTTGTGGGGGGTGTTGACTGCGTAGCCAAAGTCCCACAGCTGCTAGCAAAGGTGAGCTTGGAGCCCACCTCTGCATCTCCAAAGAGAGCAGAGTACCCCCACACCCCACTGCCCACCCCCACCGCCCCACCCTACCCCCTGCTGCTGAGGCCTCATCTGGGAAAACTTGGTTTCTGCTGTGCAGAAAGGGCTGGGGATTCTGTCCTCTGCTGAGACTTCTGTCCCTGGTTTTTCCAAGCTTCTCAGACCAAGCATAGCCTTGCCAGCTAGCATTCACTGAGGTCCCTGACAGTTTTACACACACACACACACACACACACACAGAGAGTGATGTGTGATGCTCCTCATTGAGCACTAATGTTACTTATGCACCTATTAAAGAAATCCATTCCAAGCACACTACAGGAAGCATTGTGCAATTTTCAAGTTGTGAGGAGACCATTCCTTCTTAAAACTGTTTCAAGACACTTCCATGACTCCAAGTTAAACCTCCAGGGCCAAAACTGGATGCTGCCTGCTAAGGCGAAGTGAGGGCCAAGGCCTGCCTGCCTTTCCTCTAAGAGATGGGCCCAGTGCGTTGAAGGCCTGGACCTCTTTCACTGGTGGGTCCTGGGTAGACGATATATTTAGATCTGCTGTTGTCTGGCTGGCCATGTCCCACTGGGCAAGACCACCCTGGAAAATGTTGCAGGGGCTGCTCCACCTAGGTGTGTCAGCTTCCTCCACTCAGGAAGGGAACTGGTGTCCCAGAAGGGTCTGCGGGTGGGCCAGCCCTCGGGTCAGCCCTGGGCACCAGCAAGTGGGGCTAGGCAGGGGAGCAGCTCAGGAGCTCACCTGGATAAAATGCCGCCAGCCCTTTCAGTGTGGTGGTTTCTGTCCATGGAGCCGTGGTCCCTGTGACAGGACTTTCCTGCTCTGTGTGAGCTGGGTTGCACCAGCTTGGTAAGTGACTAAGCGCTGCCAGCCAGAAAGACCTGAGAACCATCTGGAGGGCTCAAGTTCTGCCCCAGGGCTCTCTCTTCCCCTCCTCTCTTCCTTCTCCTGCCACTCCTGCTGCTTTTCTTCTTCTCTTTCTCTTCCTCTCCTTCTCCTCCCTTTCTTGCCTTTCTCCTTCCTCTTCTTTTCCTCCTCCTCCTCCTTCTCTTTTCCCTCTTTCTCTCTCTCTCACTTGAATACCCATAAAGATTGTGCATTTCCCCTCTTGGACACCATGCAGCCACGAAGTTCCTGATTTGTACTTAAAGTTCTTTGTATCTAAAATTCGCAGGCCTGATACTGCCATGAGATTAAGTGAAACAATTCATGGAAAAGCTTTTGTGCAACAGCACAGAATAAATTGCACTCAGTGAACGGCGCTTTAACTACATTCGTGTAGCTCATGTTGCCACTGTGGGAAGAGCACTAAAGTGCTGGAAATAGGGACGAAACCGCTGAGGACTTCTTGGAACTCAAAAATGAATTAATGAATTCTTAAGATAACTGTTTGTTACTATGTCCCGCTGCTGCCTAAGTAAGTGATGTTTTGAACTAAGAACTCTATCTCCAGTGTTAGAATTAGAACTGCATCTCTGATAACAATGAGAAATAAATTGTACAAGAGGAAATCATCTCCAGATTTCAGGACAGATTTACCTTCCTGATTTTTCTATCTTTATGTAAGACTCAATGTGCACAATAATGTTGTGTATGATTTTAAGCACATTTTTCAAAGAGACAATGTATGTAACATTTTGGCACATAGTAGCTGCTCAATAAATTATAACTAAAAAGCATGGTATAGGGCTGGGGAGATAGCTCAGCAATCTAAGCGCCTGCCTGGCAAGCTCAAGGACCTGGGTTCAATCCCCAGTGCCACATGCCATTCCAGCATGGTGGTGTACACTTGTAATCCCAGAACTGGGGAGGTTGAACCAGGAGGATCACTACAAGTCTGAGTTTCTTAGCGAGACCCTGTACCAAATAAATAAATAAAATTTTAAAAAAGAGCATGATACAGGAAATAACCAGCAACATTATGAATTCCAGTAAGCAAAAGTGATCACTACTTTATTAGGCAACCCAGAATCTAAGCTCACTGGTTCTGGAATCAGAGTATTTGGGTTCAATGACTGCCACTACTGAGAAAGCCTGTTAATCTCTCCATGCTTCAGGTTCCTCATTTATAAAATGAGAAGTCCGGTGCATCATTTCAAAGCTGGGAGACATGACTAGAATAATAACTGACCTTTAGCGGGTGGCTCTTCTCCTCCAAGCACTGTTCTAAATGCTTACATTCTCAGCGAGTTCCCCTGAGAAGTACAAATTCTCAGTCGAGGATCCCATATTTTGCAGCTGGATCCAGTATTGTTTGTCTGTAGATACTTTTCTAAGAGCCCACCCACAGCTTTTACATCTGCAAAGAAGTCTGGATCTCAAGAACAGGTAGGAGACATTGCTGTCCAGACCTGGCCAGAGGCTTAGGAGGAGAAACACTCACTGGAGACCCTGTAGCACAGGCCTGAGTTCCCGAACACCTTGGGAGAGGATCTCCCTTGGGCTGCTGAGGACGCGGATCATTCCTGAAACTTCTAGCGCAGAGTGGTGTCCTGCAGAGCTTCATGCCTCCTAGCAAGCCAGGGACACTGAGCCCATGCAGCCTTCTCATTTTACAGGTGAGGGTAGCAGCCAGGACAGCGCAGAGAAACTTTCATTCCACATCTGACTAGGCACATAAGTCCCTCTAAGTCAAGCTGTCACCCCACCTGATCACAGAGAAGGAAATGTCACTCAGTCCTACAACCTTGGTTTACACAGGGCCACTCTGAAAACAACATCAGTCTTCTACAAGGAGAAAATAAAACATGTGGCTACATCTGTTTTAGCCCTTTAAGTTGCAAAACAATCTAGACTTTTCTTGGGGTTGTTCATAACTTTACTCTGGGCAGGAAGTGGGGCCCTATACATACACACACACACACACACACCACCACCACCACCACCACCACCACCACCACCACCCCGTTCTCAGCGCATCTAGCACCACTGTTTGAACAGCTGAGGCTCTTCAGCTAACACGTTGGAGCGACATTCTACAGTGATGTAGACACTGTGACCTACTTCCTCAAGCCTCAGGCTGACAAGACACTGACAGGACACTTCACACGGGCTTTCTACCCAGTGCCACCGAGTTGTGTAAGCCCCACGATGAGAACCTCTTTCAGGCAGAAGCTGAGTCTGCCCCGAGAGCAGGGCAGGTACCACTTCCCTAGGACTTATCCAAGTGAAGTTGCAGGGACATGCAGAAACATCCGCAAGAAGATGATCAGACAAAAATCCAGGGTGAACACCAACTGCCTAGTGAACCTCTCCTTGCATCCCAAGGGCAGTCAAGGACGTGTGTGTTTCTTTTTGATGTTCACCAATCACAGGGTCCTGACGTAGCAGAAGGTTGAAATAACCTCCCCTGAGTGTGTTGAGCATACACCTCACGTCCTAAGCCAGCAAGCAGAATTGCCAAGGTGGCACAGCACAGTGGCTGCATTTCCCTGAGAAGAACACCCAAAAAGAGGCAGGCGGGTCTGCTCTGGGCTTGACCCTAAGGCTGGGCAGCAAATCACCGTTACCATATTTATCCTCAGTATTATTCTCTGTACTCACCAAGTCCAGGGCCCAGCATGAATTTGCTTGGGTGTTTAAAATCCATCAGCTGGAAACATCCTTGCCCTCTTGGGTTTGACAGCAAGCCCTGAAGTGTGAGCTACCAGGTTATGGGCTGCTCCTGGAAGTGCTGGCTACAAAGATGCCCTTGGGGGGGTTGCTTTTGCTTCCTGCAGTGCTGGGGTCAAACTCAACTCCTCACACATACTAGGTAAGCACTCAACCACTGAGCTATACCCCCACGGGCTGACCGGGTATTTCCAAGTCCACAAGCAATTCTTGATTGTCGCAATTTACTTTTGACTTTCCAAGGGAATGCAAACATATTAGATTGCATTTTAGTTTGCTAGGTGTTATTTCTTTGTACAAGTCTGGAGAAAATTCTTTGTGCAAAATCAAAGTTCTTTCTATATCACTCACATGCCAGGTAGAATCACTCCTCAGGACCTTGTCACCTCTGTCCCCACCCCCACCCCCACCCCCGTTTAGAGCACTCTCTAGACTTGGTGTGTCTGGCTGCTTCATTCACAGAGGCCTTACCTAGCCACCTGCTTAAAAACATCCTGCTTGTTTTCCCCACAGCACCAGAATGTGCTAAATCATTTTGGAAAGAGATCTTGCTTATAATTTGCCTCTGAGGACAAGAAGGACTTTGCTTCTGCCCTCATCATTCATCATCTCCCTCGCTGTGCTGAGTACAAGGTAGGTGTACAAATATTTGTTGAAAGAATGAACAAGTACTAACCTTTCCACAGAGGGCTTTGAGGAAGGTCCACTACTGTGCATTAGGTGGCTTAGGTCTGGGAATAGCTCTGATGTCAGAGGGAAGGAGGACTCTAGCTGGGTCTTTGTCTCTGCTCCTCTGCAGTCTGTGACTGTGGGACAGTTCTGTCCCCTGGCTATGAAAGTGGACTCTACAGCAGCTCGCCCACTTCCTAGCTCCTTGTCGTGGGGCAGCTCACCTAACCTGGCCACACCGCAGCTCCATCTGTGTCTGGGGGAATAGGAGTCCCTCGTCTATCCCTTGCACAAGACTCCAGGATGCACATGAAATGCCAGCTATTCTTGTGAGCCAGGCCTGATACTCAGTGATTTATGTCACAGAGAGGTTAGTTAGCTTGTTTGAGGCATTTGGTTCATGAGGAAAGGGTGGAAGATTCTGGAACGCCAGTCTCAAAACTGCCTAAATGCACTCTTGGTCACAGGGTTGGTGCTGGCACATAATATAAACCCAACAAATGATGATGCCAAAATATTTGAATATTGTGACAGAAAGCCTTCCAGGGTCACTGCTCTTGAGTATGACTTGAAGCTTCAAACTTTGTATGCCAGAGGGCAGTGCAGGACTGAACTCTGAGAGGGAAAGAGCTGGTTCTAGGTTTGGACTCTGCTGACAGCACGCATGGCTGTGGCGAGAGGGACACTATTCAACTTCATTGGGTAAAACCAGATGACTCTCTATGTCCTTTTGATTCTGTTTTTCTATCATCTACCAGACAGTTCTCAGTGGCTTCTCTTCTCTATGCATTGTTGATGTACTCTTTATTTCTCAAAGAACCCAATTTATTTGTGCAATATTGTGAAGTAAAAGCCACTTCACAGAGCACTATACATTTACAATCTATAGGGTAAATTGGGAGTGGCATGTGATAGCAGCTCCCCACCACACTTTGAAATGGACACGAAGAGGTCTATAGCAGAAGGAGACGGAGCTCTAGAGTCTAAATTAACGATGTGACCTCTGATAGGCTGCTTCACCTGGATTTCGGGTTTCTCATGGATTTAGGGTCTGAAGGGAGACAGTGCATACCAAGTAGAGGTCATGATCACAGTTGTCTGTGTTTGAGAGCGTGTTTGCAGCAGATGACAAAACCCACCTGCAGTGTCAAGCCCCTGCTGAGATCTGCAGCACTAGGGCTTGGGGGGTAGCTTCCAGATACCTGGGCTTGTTACAGAAAACAATGTTGTTTCTAGATGCTGGCAGAGCTGAGTGTGCTTTTGTGTGCGGCTTGGTTAAATGACTCCTGAGTATCATTAATCTCCCTTTGGGGAACTTGCTAAACTCCTACAAAGATCCGCCTGGGATTTTTGTCTCAGTATTAAGTGTGATTACTGGGCTTCTGTTTCCATGTATGGGAAACTGTATGGACTTGACTCATGATTCAGTGTCAGGACTTTGAGCCTGATGAGCCCTCTGGTGTGAAAAGCCACAAGTCACTGTGTGGAAGCCGGCCTGAAACCGTGTTCACTGGCTGTTCACAAGATGCAGCATGTCCTCTACCCATAAACTAGTCTCCTCCTCGATGGAAAAGTAGGTGCAGCGCACTGTGTGTGTCGTCCCAGTGTGCACACTGAAACCAACCCTGAGCCCAGTGTGACAGCACCAGGAAAGGGGCCTTTGGGAAGATGACTGGGTCGAGAGGTAGTGCACTCAAGAGCAGATTAATGGGATTATAAAAGCTGTCTCTTCCTTCCTTCACATGAAGACAAATCAGGGTCAGAAAAAGGCCCCACCAAGACCCCGGCCACACTGGCAGCCAGATCTTCAACTTCAGGCTCCAGATAAATGCATTATTTGTAAGCCACCTGATCTAGGCGCCTTGTTAGTGCTCCTAAGTGACTAAGACAGCAGAAAAAAACGAAGAATCCCAGACAGAGGACCACGGAGATTTGACTTGACAGGGAGAATCAATGATTCCCCATGCCTCCTCAAATTCTTTTCTAGGTAGCTCCTGGTAGTGATAGGCATAAGACAATAGGTGGGGTTCAGGATGAAAATGCCTTCTCCTCGAAAGTGTTTGATAACACACTCTGGTGCTTAAGTCGCTCTCTAATGCTTCCTGGGGTTGCTTGTTTGACCATCCACACTCTTTAAGCTATGAATAGATGATAGTGGTCTACCTCTAAGGCCGGTGTGGGAGTGAGGCCCCCAGTCTCCCAGGTAGACAACTTGACTGCAGGCTCAGGTAGTCGATAGGAAGCTGGCAGTCAGGTCCAGGCCCCAAGTCCATAGTTCTTTCCACCATGGAATGACTCTGTAGTATCACTCTGGAGGATGAGCACTCCAGAGGTATTGTGGCTTCATGCACAGCCTAGAAGAGGGTGCTTCAGGGCAGCAAGGACCCTGGGGTTGGGGGCTGTGCTCCAGCACTGGCTGAAGGCATTAGAACCTTGCCACAAGCCTGTCCTTCCCAGCCTTAAGTATTCCATCAGAAATACTCCAACAGGAGCAGTATAGTGAAACGGGGCTTGGGCAACAGTGGAGAAACTCAGGGAGGGAAGCCACTTCTGCCTCTGCCCCCTCCTATAGTTGTACTTGCACACGCATGTGTGGTATGATTGGCATGTTTGCTTTTTCTAAAACCTAAAGCTCTAAACTGAGAGCTGGTTAATCATTATGACAGGGCAGGAGGTGGGGAAGGGGGCAGCTGTTATCAACAGGGATCCATGAATAGCCTCCTCAAGGCCTCACACGTCCCTGGGGATGAGGTGACTCCCATCCAGTGCCACTTAGGTCACCCTTGGGCTCCCCTGGAGATGAGGCAAGAGAGTACTGATAGTTGGTCATTCAAGAAGTGCAGGGATGGTGGTTAGACACTTTAAAATGCAGAGCTGATACCCTAAGGAGCAAAAAGCAACATGGATAGTGAGCTGAATTCTCATCACACACAGTTGACAAACTGTGACAGGGTCAATTGCTGCACTTCTTTTAGGAGTGTTGTGTAGGAACAGTATTCTGACAAGGGCAGGGCGCTGCTCTTTTAGAAGCTTCATGGCTCAGCAATACCAGACACCGTCCTTCATTAGTCTTTCCTAGACATATCTAACTGCTTCAAGAAACTCAATGTAAATATCTCAGATGCCCATGAAAAGTTGTAAAGAAAAAAAAATTCTTTATAAAGGTTGTAAGACTTGACGTACATAAAAAGACTATGCGTATATAAAACCAAGAGAAAGTATCACTTGCTGTTGAAGACACAAGCCTTAGAAGTAGACTGTTTCAGTCTTAGTTCCTCCTTATGCCGGCTATGAGACCTTGGGCGAGCTGCTTAAACTCTCTTTGCCCTTTCCTCACCTGTAAGAGGAAGATAATGGTGCCTATCTTGTGGGGTTATTAGAAGGATTAGATAGATTAATACATGTAAAGCACTTAAAACAGTGTCTGGCACACAGCCAGAATAGGCGCTCAAATTAATTGCTTACTGCAGCTTTCTGCGTATTTCAAGGTTCTTATGCTGTTTCACGGCATCTGGGACAAGTTTGTCAATTTCTCTAATTTTGCTTACACATTCTGATGGAGTACAATTTTGCTGTGGGTAAATCTGAAAAGCTGTACTGTGACAATCATTTGTAGTCTGCTCATGGGAAAGACTGGGGGTTGTAAAGCATTGAAGGGAAGAGGGTTCCCCTAGGATTCTCAAGCAAACTCCTTTCATGTGGGGAAAGGAGGCGGGGCACAGCAGATGAAGAATTCCAGATTCTACCATCCAGGATACTGCAAATAGGAAAACATCAGGGGTCACCTGCGTGCTTTAAGAGTTCCCTTGAGCCCAACTAACCACACAAAAGTTGGTGTTTTCTTTACAGCTTGGATGAGGAACCACCAAATGCCAAAGGGAAAGTAGAACTCTCGTGGCTCAGGATGCCTTTTGTCTAATGAACCCACATTTTCATCTGATGTGTCACAAGATGCCTCTTACTTGTGTTCAATGTATTATGTACCTGAGACAAATTACAAGACGTAGCCTGTCATAAACGCCAGAATTAAACCTGCCACACACATGTCACCAGTAATTGCCTGTGCAGATTACTGCTTCCCTTGCACTTCGTCCTGCCACCAGTGCTTCAGCTCCGCTCTCCCAGGCAGAGCCCCTGAACAGTGCAGAGCTCGAGGGAACAGGAAACCTGCAGAAAGACTGGTAGGAACTGTGGGTGCAGCCCTACTGCCTGTAGAGCTGAGCTCAGAAAGCTGCTGGGGTCATTTGCCACCTCCTTGTCATCTCTTCTCAGAGCACTGCATTCCCATTTCAAATCAACAGGTTTCAGCCTAAATACCCACCCACCCACCCACCCAAGTCTGTAGCTTGCTGCATAAGTCAGCTTTAACAGGCTCATATCTGGAAACCACCTCTCTCAATTTCTTTGCGAATTTCAAGAAAGACAGACAGGATATCATAAAAAAGCACACCACTTACAGTGCCCTCAGTTACACCTATTAGCCATCCATTAGGCATCCATCCTTTGCTGTTTTAATTGATTAAGGCAAAGAAGCTTCTTGTCTGGTCCTCATGCACAATTAGTCAAACCAAAACAACAAGAACAAGGATGCTTTACATATACAACAGCATGCACAGTCACACAGATCTACTGATACAAGGTAGGGAAGACCTCTTGTTAAAAAAATTTAAAACAGAAAATGCTCCCATTGGCTGTTACCCAAAGGGTTCGCACTGTGGTGTGACACACACTCTGGTGTCTTCCCATGAGATCTCAGACTTGTACCCTAATCCTAAGAATCAGTGAGTTAAACAGGAATACACTCACCCCAGCCACTCTCCAAAGATGCCAATAACCCTTCAGCATATACAGGGCTTCAAATTAGACGAGGGATGGCAATCCTTTGCCATCCACCATCCAAATAAGTGCCTTTCTCAAGCAGAAAGATATTCAGAAATTCAGCTAGTACAGTTGTCTACTGACCTCTAATTCAATAATACTTTTTACAAGTTAATGACACTTTCTAAAACTTGTAGCTCTCTTTTCAGAGTTGAAGAAACAAACGTCAAATATTGGAGGCTCTTGGTGGAAAAAAGTATAAAGCACACATTCAAGCAAAGTAAAAGGAAGCCAAGCAGTCGGCCTTGCTCACGACGCGCGCTGGAGCAGTTGCTCTCTGAACGCACGCCTCCGAGGCCAGAAAGCGACTCATCCCCACACAGCATCCTGACATCTTAAATGAGACAACATTAGGATGATGTGAATGAGGAAAAACAGACCAGCCAAAGTTTAATTGAGTTTTATTGTCCACTTTTTGTATTTTTCAAATTATACAACATGCAGTCTGCCAGAGTATCCATACATCTTCATTTTATTTTTTTTATTTTTATTTTTTTTGCGGAACCAGGGATTGAACTCAGGCCCTTGTGCTTCCCAGGGAAGCGCTTATTCCACTGAGCCATCTTCCTGGCCCACATCTTCATTTTAGAACCTAGGAGATAACCAAAATTCTCCACAGGCCAGGGGAGGGTTACTTCCAGGTCTTTTATGACACATACTATGGTATCACATTGTTACTTGATACAAACTGCCACTCTCCCCCGAAAACCACCAAAACAAGTTTGTCCACAATGTTTTTAAAAAATGAAAGCTACTGTACAGATACGTCAAACCCAAAGCACATACATCTGCAGTACACAGAGAACACTTTACAAACTAAGACATGTATAATTCTACAGAATGCCCTATTCCCCTTAAATCTGCACACAATGAAAAATATTTAAAATTGATCACAATTTTTAAGTAAATACGAAGACTTTGTGGGTTGCTGCTTTCTTCAGCAGGTACCTGGCCTTTATTCAATACCTTTTTTAAAAAATAAAGTTTGAATTGTCAATGTTAAATTAAACAGTAGAAATTAGACACGTGGTTCCTTTAGTTTGCTCAATATTATCAAGATTATACAATGAAATCTCCCCTATCCTCTGCAAATGAAAACCTTTCCTAATGTATCATCTCTCAGGAGTCCAAATGACTCCTGTCCGCTATATTCCAAAAGAGGGGAGTGTTAGGAACTTTCACTTGCTTTTAGCTATTTTTACAGGAAAGTGGAGCTGATAAGCCCCCCAAGTCCTGGTGACACCAGGTTTTGTCTTGGACAGGAATCTGACTCTGTCTGTGAACTTGAGGGCTTCAACGTCACTAGTTACTACATTCTAGATAACCATTTTTATTTATTCAAGTATTTCTATAAATTCTCATTTTCTTGATCATCTGATTCTGCTTTCTTTAAAGGTCTTACCCATGCTTATTGTTCTGTCTCCTACCTGCCATCCAATAAAAGCAAACTGTACTGAAGTTAGCAGATGTTAGGTGCACACAGAATTCTCTAGCAATTCACCAAAATGCATTTGGCACTACTGTAGTATATTTTGGGTCCCAACCAAAAATCTTGTTATCTCAGACAGCATTCTTCTAAGTTAGCACTCTACCATCCTGCAGGTAGATGTTATTTGTATAAACCATCCAGCTATTCTCTGATGGCATAAAAAAAAACTATCAAGAAGTGACATGAAATACAAAATTATTCAGAGGCGAGAAAACATATATACAAGCTAGCAAAATATAACATGTAACAAAAAATTTAATCATAGACTTGGGCTCAGAAATTTAGATTTTACATTTAGAGTATACAGAGCGATAGTGTTTTAAAAAATAGAAATTGCACCAATGTGGCATTTTTAAGAAAGGATCATGTGGTCCTGAGAGAAGAGCCAGCTCATTACACAAAGTGATACTTACAGATTACTTTGAATAAACTACAATCTCTTCTAATGAGCTGTCTACCTTTTAGTCACAGCATAGGAAAATTAGATTAGAGGTCCTATGAAGACTGAAGCTAGGTGGACTGACTGGCTGATCAACCACTAGCAGAATTATCTTTAAAAGACATCAAAGCCAACTTTCTCTGTGAATAAAAGTAGACTGAATTTTGTAAGGGCCTTGTAGAGATCAAGTAATATGCAACTACAAGTGAATGCTCCTTTTTGAAACATGAAAGGGACAGCCAATTCTTCAGAAAAGAAGTACCCGGGGAAAAATGACTTTGGAATGAATCTAAAATAATCCATCTTATTAACAAAAGTCCCCCCCCCAAAAAAAAAAGGAAGAAAGGAAATTACCAACTTTTGTTCAGTTGCCAAACACAAAGTAATACACTTGCCTAATGGAAAATAGTAAGTGGCATATACTGGCAATTATTTAATGAGCGACCCTGTCAAAGACGGTTGTAGCTTCCAAAGTCAGAGGCAAAAGTGTCACCAACCAAGTTATAATCTGTGGCATGTTATTACCTGATAAGGCCTGTAAAGCCTAACCTGTAGGGACCCTGCAATCAGACTATAAATAAGTGACCAAGCAGTTACGTTGGGCACACAATGGTAACAAAGTCAGAATGAAAAAAATTAATTAATGAGTGTAAATTTGTCATCTTTATGAACTAAACACTTCAAAAGAATTCATCTTTTTCATACTCCCCCAAAACAAAACACACAAACACAAAGTGCAATGTTTAACAAATAAATTAAATCAAAGCAGCATTACTGTTAGAAAAAATTTATACAAGAATTTGAAAGTTAATGCACAGTACTTTGCACTTTACACACACACACACACACACACACACACACACACACACACCTTGAACTATCTTTGGCCCATATGGCCATGAGAAAACCCAACGTCTCCCCTGGCACACACTTCTTTCCTACATGACAGCTGCAGGCGACAGTGCCAGTCACACATCTCGGGCATGTATGACAACAGGACGGGTGCTTTCACCAAGACTGGTTGGGTTGTCACTGACTTACCCTAAAGTATGTCAACAAAGTAGCAGCACACAAGATCAACTTACTTGGATCCTTGTCAGTTTCCCTGAAAACCTTAGTATTTGGAAATCAGTCCTTTTAATACGCCCAACTGGAATAAGGGAATCAGCTTTAGATACAGATATTAGAATAGTAATAGCTAAATGTAAAAAATCCATTTACACTGATTTCTTCTACTTATGCCTAGAAGAATATAAAGCCTATTTGGTGCCAAAGAGAATTCAAATAAACAGTCTGCAATGATGGGCTAAAATGGCGGCTTAGTCATAGACAGCACAAATTTCATCCTGTGCTTCCCCCCACGGGCTTTCTTTCTCAGCTGCTGGAACAATGCTGGATTTCCTTAGCAGCACCTCTTCAAGCTCAAGATGGCTCTCCAGACACACAGGCCATCCCCCACACAAGCTCTGGAGGGACCTGGGAGGCAGCAGCGGGGGCAGCCCCATCTCCACTGGCCCAACTCTGCAGCATTTTCAACATTTCTGAAGGAATGATGTTCAGACCAACCGGGCGGGCAGAGACTAGTTGCTGCAGGTTCAATAGCAAGCAGCTTGGAGGTGAATTTTATGACTTTTTGCATTTACATAGAAGTGTTTGAATGAACAATTTCTACATTGCTACTGTCAGCTTGTTTTTCTGCCTTGAAGAAATTTGCTTCGCATTTTAACAGCTGCCATACTAAAAGGTGTATTTTACAGATCCAAAGATGTGACCAGGATATTCAAAATGCTCCTTCGGGGTAATTTGTTTTTGGAAAAGTGTTCAGAATGAAAATTTTGATCCCTATAGCAGCATTTTTTTGTTCCCTAAAAATATAAAGTAATGTGTTTATTATACAGGAAACCAGACAGTTCAGGCAGAGTGTGGTCACCTGCCTCCACGGCACTTGGTTGTTCGCTCCAGAGAATGGCATGTCAGGGCGCTCCAATGGGACATGTACTGTCATGTGTACCGCCAAACGAGGAGGCCCCAGGGACTGCCTGAAGATTCCCCAGTGCCCCGGAGGCCGAGTCAGTGGAGATGCTTCTGAGTAATAAGTGGATGCGCTGTAATCCTCTCCTTTCAATTTCTCAAAAAGAGAAAAGTCCGAGTACACATCTGTACACACAGAAATTCTACACAGCCCAAAATACCTGAAACTGGTGTACTGCAGATGGCTGGGGTAAGCAAGTGTTTAAAAAAAAAGGAAATTGTGGGGGGGGGTAATATAAAGGAATTGGTGGTTACTGTAGTCCTTGACATGCTCCGTGGAGTCATACCTGTAGAAGGAGAATCAGAGAGAACACAGGAGTTAGACAACACAGCAGAAATTTACCCCTCTGCACTATCTTTTGAAATTCTAGATTTTTAGATCACAGTTGTCCAAAACACACAGAACACAAGTCATGTATTTAATTTTCTAGTCTCCACATTCAAAAGTAACAGGAAACAGGTAAAGTTAATTTTAATAATATATTTTACGTAGCCCAATCGATGAAAACATTATCATTTCAATATGTAAACAATATGTAAGCATCAGTAGATATCGTACACTGCCATATTACTACTGAGAGATTTTTATGTGGTTACAATCTGGTTTCTGCTTTCCACTTTCAGCTTTTCTCAGCTGGGACTTGGCACTGTCTCAAGGGCTCACTGGGCACGTGTAGCTCTCGGCTGACACCCTGGCCAGCACAGACTCCTGTGTCCCAGATTTTGTCCTACTACAGTCTCAACATTTTCTTCTACAAGTCTGCACCTACTGAGCCTACGGCTACCCAGGGTAACACGCACACACTTTCTCACCCTGCAGGATGATCAGCACCCTTGTTATCCGCCCCGATGAGTCTCCCAACAAAGAGGTTCGCAGTTCCGAAGGACTCACTTTACCCCTAGAGTGACAGCATCCCCAGGAAGTTCCCCCTTTGACTTCGCTCCCCACAGAGGCTCTAATTATGGGCAGGTTTCTAGGAAGACAGTTTAGATCAGCTGTGTGTGACCCAGAGCCCACCCGAGGGACCTTTCTCAGCCTTTGGACTGACTCCTCTATGTTCAATTTCCTTCTAATAGCTGAAGGGCCTGGGTCTGTCTGTATCTGTACTGGGCATTTCCTACGGTGCTCCTAGTGTTTCGGGGGACAATGACAAGAGACATGAGCAGCTAGAGCCTCACCCTTCAGAAAATAGTGGAATTGCCTACTACAGGAAATGCCTGACGCTAAGAAAAACCTAAATTTTGACTTAAAAAGAATCCCTTAGTCTGATACCCCATACTTCCTGTTCCACCTCTAGAGATTTCTGTCCAAATCTGGTGCTCAACTGTAAATGTCTCAGATTCCTACTACAACACTCTCCCTCTGTCCTCCGTTGATTTATAATATTGTAAGAATCTTTATGTATTTTGTATAAATAAGCAGGGTATAAAATACTTATCAGTTGAAAAATTCAATGCCTGCAAAGTGTAGACAGGAACAAGTAGGTGAAAAAAAAGAAGAAATACAAAATAGAAATTGGTAGGAAAAAGGGAGAACAGCAGTCTTAAGAATACCAACTCTTCCCTGATAGAGAGAGAGAGAGAGAGAGAGAGAGAGAGAGAGAGAGAGAGAGAGAGAAACAAGGAAACAAAGATAAAAAGAAAGGAAAGCCATGGTCATTTGGGAACCATCTTTTTCATTCAACAATGTCATCTCCCACAATTACAAAATTCTCCAATTAAAACGACTTTAAACAACCTTACACCATGATGTTCCTGCCATTTTTAGAAGCCAGACAGAGGAAGATCAATCTTTGGGAAAAGCCTGTTTAACATTTAGCCATTCTGATGAGATTCTATGCTTCTTTTTAGGTCCAGAAGTAGAAAACCTAAATGCACATTCTTAGCTGTCACTTCAAATCCATTTCAAGTGGAAAACTAATGGGAATGCATTGTGAATACCAGCAATAAATCCGCCCTCACCTCACGCACGTGCACTTCCCAAGCCCAGCATCACACTGGGTGGAGGGATGGTCTTCCTGCGTGCCTGAGGCAGGGAGGTGCTCCACGCATACCTTATACTGTGGGTGCATGGCTTGGCGCAGTGACTGCAGCCACCCATGTTGACACAGCAAGCAGTACACACAGAAACTCCCCGGGGTGGCCTCAGTAATTCCAGCAGACCATGAAGTGGCACAATTCCCACCAGATTTCATTCAAATCCCACCTCCCATGTGCAGGACCCAGCATGTCTGGGCTAACAGTTTGAAAGAAATGGGGGCCACAACCTGCTTCATTTAGTCACCTTGAGGAGAGTGAGAAAGGAGACCTGAGATTGTGACGTTTGTTAAATAAAAGAAAAAGCAGAGAAATTCCACCAATCCAGGGTTCCTTCTTTATACTATGAAGAGATTATTCCTCTTCATCCCGCATTTAGGGTCTCTATGGGCCTGACTTGGGTCTTTCCTGAAGGACCAAGAAAATCTGGATTCAACTAAAATACTAGTATGCACCCTCCTCACTACCTGGATGGCACCTCCGCAGAAAATTCTGGAGGGAAAAGGGATATACATTTTAAAGGCAAGTAGTTTCTCCCCATGAGAGGCCATTCCTGACTGCTCCTACTGCAGGGAAGCTAAGGATCTTGAGACTGCTGGACACGCAGTTAGGCGAGCCGCTCTTACTTGGTTCAGAGAAGTCACTCACTTGGGAGTGGCAGGAGACTGCAGCAGTGACCCACTGGTTGGCCAGCTGCAAGTCTCTTGACAAGCTGAGCACGGTAACTGAGACTGGCAACATGTGACCAGAGTTAGAAGGAAGTAAAAATCACCTTTTCTTTAAAAGGGGTGGGGAAGGCTGAAGAAAGAAACTAATTATATATAGGAGTGTTTTGCAAGAAGTAGAGATTCCAACCCCTTGACTTTGCCTTTTGCAACTGCTTGCAGTAGACTTAAGCTTAATCCAAACAGTACATAGTTTTATCTTTTCTTTTACCTTTCTACAGTTCAATCCCCACATTATAAGAATTACCATTTGTACTTCACTGATCAACACTGCAGAGAGGTGGACTCATCTCCTTAAAGCTGTGTTGCGCCTGCTGGCAGGAACTATCTGAGTTGCCCAGAATTTGACTCAGGGACACAAGAAAGGTATAGTTATTAAACAATAACTGCCCACTGTACTGTAGACAAAGTTGGGAATGCTTTCTCCCAGGTGTTGATGAGTCCTGCCTCGGAACTCGGGACTCTAGTTTCAAAACCCCAGGTCTCACCAGTGCCCTCCCACGGCTGCCTCTGTCCTCTCCCTCTGCAGTCCTTCTCTTTGTTTTTCTTTCTGGGAGCTGCTGAGATCAAACCCAGGATCTGAGGCATATTGGGCAAGCACTCTGCCACTTAGTGACATCCCCAGCTTTTTCTATTGTTTTAAGGCTTGCCTCCGCAAGCATGCTAACATGAGCTAACATTTTAGTATTTATGAGGGTGTAATTTTTTCTCTCTCTTTTTTTTTTTTTTTGGCACTAGGAATTAAAATCAGGACCTTGCAGTTGCTCAGCAGGCACTGTGCTGCTGAGCTACAACCCCGGCCTCAGGGGTATAACTTTCGCCAGGTGTTCTTCTAACATCTTTTCCTCCAACAGAGGCAGCCTTCTGACCCTAACTTCTCCAAGTCGTGGTCTTAGTTGTTCAGTGCCCAGGAATCTTGTGTGAAGTAAATGCCAGGTTCTCTTTGCGTACTTCTCTAAAATGACACACAACAGACAGACACTGCAGAAGGACCTAGGAGAATCCAACTGCTACCCATTAAGCCAGATAGCAACGAGGTTTACAAAGATGTAAAATAATTCCATTTGCCTAGGGTTTGGTTTTGTGGTAAAATAGTCATTTTTCATAAGATGGCATTTATGGTAACAAAAATGGGCTTGTTACATTTTTAAAAGGACCTGGCAATATATTAATTTTTGATACATATGAATAGGTATAATTCACAAGCACTAAAGCCCTTTGAAGTCACTGATCCTTTTGAAGAGAACAAAGAGCCGTAATGCCAACAGCTTTGAGAGGCGCTGCACAGAAGACCAGAGTCCTTGTCCCAGGGTCCATCACTAGCAAGCGGAAGGATCCTGCAGGCTCATCTTCTCTTTAAAATACAGAATAAGGAGACAGAATGCACTAGTGTGGACAATGCGGACCAGCGCTGAGCATTCAGTGTGTACTGGGCAGAGTCTCAGCTTTGTGTGTATTACGGTGTGTAGTCCTCACAGCCATCCTGGCCACGTTTTAGAGGTGGACACAGAGGCTGAGAGATGAAGTAAGTCACCTGGAATGTGAGTCAGATGGCTGACAGATCCCAAGCCCACAGCCTCCCCACTCCCCTGCCTTCAGCTGCATCCTCCCTGTAGGCACACATTAGTGACGCAATCGTTCCTGCTAGGATTTGCTACAGAGGCAGCAGGATGCATGGCTCGGTGGGTCCCTCAGGTCACTGCTATCAGGAGGATCCTCGGGTTTCTCCATTTCCGAGGGCTGCATCTGACAGCCGCCCTTGCCCATCCTCCATGTGTAGTGTGGAAGAAGCCAACTGTGTGCCATAGGTAGATACAATATTTAATTGTGATTAAGGCATCAAAACCAGGAAAATGGTCATGAACCCCAACAATGGTGCAAGAGAAGATGGATTCAGGTATTTAATAGACAAAACAGCAACTAGATGGAAAGATGGAGAGAGAGTGGGTCAGAGAAGAAAACAGACAAGTGTCTGTGACTGACTGCCAGCACGGCAGGCAGACCAGGGAACCAGACGGAAGCCTGGCTGCTGCTGCGGTCAAGGGCTTAGAAAGGAAGCACTGTTCTGCCGGGAGCAGAATGAAGACAGCTTTGGAGGGAAAGGCAAGGGCTCAGGGCTCAGAGGAGGGTGGCTCTTCCTCAGTTCAAAGAAAGAGGAACGAGTGGCCTGAGTAGATCAAAAGTATAAGGCCTCCGCCAAGGGCTGTAAATGGAACTAAATGCCCAACAACACTGAGAGTCAAGCAAATGTGAGGGCTAAGTGGGAGAAAATCTTGGGTGTCCTATCTCTGTTCTACGTCTGGAATTTACCCCTGTGGGTGTAGCTTAGTGTGACTAGACTTTTAGGAAAAGAAAATAATTCGTACATTTCAAACAACTGGGCCCAGTGGGACCGAAGACTGAACGGTGCAGTCACAGGCAGCACAGGGAGCAGGATTCCAGGCCTCGGCCACAGAGACCGACACAGCAGCAGGAGGAACAGCAGGGAAACGGGAAGAGCCTCCCATGCACCAGCTTCATCGCATCACACAAGTTAGAAATATTATTTATAATAATTAACAAATATATTCACAATAAAGACCCTGAAACAAGATACAAGGAAGACAGAGCCACGTCTCTGTGACAGTCACCGGTCCTGTGGGCATCACAAAGATCAGAGGCAGTGTCACAACTGCACCCCAGGGGCTGGTGAGATGGCTCAGTGGTCTAAAGCACCTACTTAGAACAACTGCACCCCAGAGTGGACTGAGTATCATGGCGGCTGTCAACCTGGGACTCTGCCACACTGGCCACGGGTGGCCCATGTGGTTTCCTCTATGCTGCAAACTATAGGATCACGGTGGAAAACAGTGATCTGCTTCATCAGAGGTCCCATCAGGCTCTAAATGAGCACCACTGGCTCTGCTAGTGTGAGTTTTGAGATCACCTTATTAGTTTATCAAGATTTCAGTAAACATATCAAAGTTTATCAAAGTTATGAAATCTAGACTTTTAGACAGTTTTTTAATGAATTTAGGACAGGGTCTACAGGGTCTCAACTATGTAGATCAGACTTGTAGTGAGTCTCCTGTTTTCAGCCTCTCAACAGCTGGAATTACAGGCGCGCACCACCATGCCCAGTCTCAACTGCCCTTTCAGCACGTCCCATGGGCGGGGCTAGCTCTGCACGCTGGGGATGGAAATCCAGCCTAAGCAGGCACTTTAATCTGCTGAGCTATCTGGCCAGCCCTTTAGACAGTTTTTGATAAAAGTATGCCTCAAATGATCAAAGCCTCAATCTGCACCAACAAAATGGGAGGCAGCAGGGACTCTGCTCCACTTCACAATATGTCTGGTTTTGTGCTTCTACTGCTGTGGAAGAGTCAGGAGCTAGCGTGTACTCTCGATCACCTTGCCGACCTGGGGCCAGCGTTCCCCTGTACCTACAGCTCCCCATTTGCTTCTGCTATGACCAAGGTAGAGCTTTGTGGCACTTTACTCACCTTGTAGCTGAGGAGGAGAGAACTGGACCCAGCAGGAGAATGGGATCCACTCATGTGGAGACAAAGCAATGCACAGGCCCGCTGTGATCTACAGCAGTCTCAACAGAGAACGAATGTACTGTCACACCGGGATGCACGCAGCAAGCACACCCCATGGCCCAGAGTCACGCGGCCCTCAGCTCAGAGTTTTCACTGAAAGACCATCTTTCCTCAAACTGAGTTAAGGTGAGTGCTTTGGATTTTTGATTGTGGTTTTAATTTAACCTAATTTCTAATATCTTTGACTTAATAATTGTAGAGGAGCTGTACAACGGGGATATGTACTATTTAAAATCTGCAAATATTTAAATATTATAATAAAATAATTTAAATCAATTCAGGGGACCCGTGAGAATTTTATTCCTTAAAAGTACTCTTTACTATTCAAATTGGAGACATAATGGCTTAAATTTAGGAAAACCAAAGAGGGAGGGAGGGAGGGAGGGAGGGAGGGGAGGAGCACAAAGGAAGGAAAAGGAAAGGCAGGAAGACATCCTTCCAACGCTGTGGTCTTCGAATTGCCCCCTGGCGCCCTCTGGTGGACTCTTGCGCACAAGTCCCTACTGGCTGGCCAAAGCACTGCCTGGAAAGGAAGCCCGTGGCCAGGGCTCTCAGAATCCCACCACGACAAATACTTAAGTGGGCGACTACATTAAGTGTGGGGCCTCAAACAAGCATTCATCACTCCCTGACAGGCCCACTTCACACCTTCTCTGCTCTGGAGCCTGCAGCCCTGCCTCCCCTCTCTCCCTCCCAGTAACCTGGCTCCTTACTTTCAGAAGGGCAGTGCTTCAGCCCCTGCACACCCCACCCGAGGGAAGAGACCTCTCAGCGCGGTCCTCACTGCCTGCCCCCCTCAGCTGGATTACTGCCGTGGGCTACCTCCACTCAAGGGAAGAAGGCCCTGATCTTCACCCACTCCTCCATATCTCGCCTTGCTCACCTAGGACCCCATGGGTGTGTGTTCAGTCACCCGCTCTGCTTCCTCAACCCACTCCCGTCCCTGCTAACTGCGCTTGCTCTACCCCTTGCCAACGATGCCCAGGTCCCTACCACCTGACCTTCATCAACCCCCCAGTCCTTGTTATCATAAACTGAAGCATTGAACTGGGCACTCTACCTTACCAAAGCCCCTGTACCCTCACATTCCTCTGCTCAGATCCATGGTTAGCACCACCTCCTTACACAGACGTTCCCATCTGCTAGACCCAAGCCTGTCTAACCTCCACTGCCACCCCCAACACTGCTCTACCTATCTTCCCATTTCATAGGTTACCTCCTCTGCACCTGAGGGCTTCACCACAGGCCACAGGTTCTAATTCCCTAGGATCTCCAGCTCGGGCCTCTCTCCTGAGTTCCAGACCTCTCGGTGCAACAATGGCCGGAGAGCTTGGCTGGACATCAAAGAGACCCCCCATAGCCAACCTACGGAACCAAACTTCATCCCACAAAACCTGCTTCTCACCCAATTTTTCCTGTCACGGTGACCAAGTTACTAAGTATCCAACTGCTAGTCAACTCCTTTCCTTCCTCCTTCTCTTTACTATAAGGGCTAAGTTAGGGTTAGGGTTAGGGTTAGGGTTAGGGTTAGAAAAAATAAAATAAAA
>NW_004524658.1:7920827-7924534 GCF_000260255.1 Octodon degus | reverse complement strand
CCCCCTACGCCACCCCCACCTCAACTAGTGTCCTCCAAAGCAGATCTCTGAAGTTTCCTACTCTTTTCCTCATCCCATCCTTGCCCTTTCTCTAGAGTCCAGTTCACTCCACTCATGCCCCAAGTCCCAAAACCTCCTGGCGCACACTTAGATTCCAGTCAGAACTGCTCATCTCGGCATCAAAGGCTTCCTGTATCTTAGCCCACCCCCCATTCCAAGGACTCTAACGGTGACGGCAGCACGCTGGAGCCAGCATCTGTGCAGCTCTATGCTACCTTCACATGCAGCTGGCATGGTTCACCACACAGATCTCAACTCCCATGTCATCTCCCCTTCTAAAGGCATCCTCATCTATTCAGTCAGCCCATTTTTACTTTCTTCAGAAGTTACTTCGCTCATTTTCTCTCTCCCCCAGCAAACACACCACTGCATAAGAGCAGCCTTCTCCAGCTCATCCACTGTGGAACCAAATACAGAACAGGCTCTGGGTACCTGATCCCATTTGGCAGATGAGGGAACTGAGGCAGGAAGAAATCAAGCAACTTTCTCAGGGTGACATGGGAACACCAAGGCCGGGGCTGGAACCTGTGTCTGGCCCATTACAAATCACATGGTCTCAGCCTGCTGCACCATTCTGCCCCTTGTCCAGCTCTGGCGCTTGGAAAGGATCCTCACCCTTGCCCTGGGGCAGCTCCCCTGGACTTGATCCAGATGAGATCAAAGCCAGCATTATCATGGGCTCCCTTGATTTTTATATGTTGACATCTCAAGTAGCTTTGAAACCTTAAAGATAGAAGATAAACCAAACTACTCGTGGTGACTGTGCTCCTTGAGCCCTGAGAAGAAGCAGAAGGAAATCCCAAGATCTCCTGATGCCAACCAAGCAAGAACGTGTCACTCTGCCTGCCAGCGAAGCTTGGAAGACAGCAGTCAGAATCACAGCTGCTGCCAGGGAAGACAAAGGACTCGCAGTCAGGAGCAGATCCCACAGAGGTTCTGGTTCATCTAAGCACTGAATTCCATATTCTCAATTTAAAAGAAAAAAAAATCATTTAGTGTTTCTTCACTTCCAGTTATAATTTCCTGTTCCCTCGGGTACTCTTTTTTTCTTTTTTTTAAACCTCTGCTGACAAAATCCCAATCGTTTCTGAGAGTCAATGTTCTCCTCATGACATTTAGATAAATGATAGTATCTTTTAAAGCCTGTATTTGCTCATAGCATCAGACAGGATGCTCATTTAGACATGGGCCTTCCGCACACAATGGCTGTAACCTACTGCTATAGAGACTAAAAACTACTTTGCAACAGCTATATGAATTGAAGGATGGGAAAGTGTGAAGTAAAAAGAAATCAATATTTGGTGAGGGACCCAGGCTCCTCACCACCTAAAGCCCTCATGTCTTTTACAGACATTGAGGGGAATGTGTACCAAGGAGCTGGCTAATTCTCCTAATCTCAGGCTGGGGGCTGGCTGCCAGGAACACCAACTATGTGATAAGAAGATTGCAATTGGTGTCCCCACCCCGCTCTCCCCACTCCCACTCTCCGGGGGTGGAAATTAAGGGTGAGTTATCACCGAAGGCCAATGATTCATCAGGCATGCCCATGTAAGGAAACTCCCACAGAACCCAAAGGTGGGATTGGAGGAATTCTGGACTGCTGTCCACATCGGAGTGCCTGGCAGGTAGTGCAGAAGGTATGGAGCTCTACATGTACACACAAGCCACGGTTTGGGGCTTACAATTTGGCATTTGTAGTGGAAAGCAGTCCTGTTGGACTAAGCCCTTAAGCTGTGGACTCTGAGACAATCTCCAGGTAGATACTGTTAGAACTAAATTAAATTAAGAGATGCCAGCTGAGCATGGAGCCACACACCTGCAACCCCAGCACTTGGGAGGTTGGGCCAGCAGGATCCAACCTGGAGGATCGCTGTGCCTTAGAGGCCAGTCTGGGTTACACAGTGAGTTCAAGGCCAGCCTAAACTATATATCCAGACCCTATCTCAAAAATGAAGGGCCAGGGAGATGGCTCAGTAGAATAAGCACTTGCCTGGCAAGCACAAGGGCCTGAGTTCAACCCCCAGTTCCACCAAAAAAAAAAAGAAAGAAAAGAAAAAGAAATCTCAAAAATAAAAATACCCCAACCAACTAACCAAACAAGTTAGAAGATGGCTGGGTGGCCCCTACTAGAGAACCAGGTGTCAGAAGTGTTGAGTGGTTGCAGATAGGCTTTTCCTATTTCTGGTGAGGAGGCTACATGCCAACAGTGGTTACCCAACTTCTATGTGCCATCTGCACTGCCCAGCTGCACCAGCTGACAGCAGTTTTGTTAGCTCTTGCTAAGTCAGGCAGCTTAGAAGCAGAATCTCATGTAAGCCTTATATCAGTGCCAATGACCAGGCAAAAGATTCCCATTTCAATGATGACAAAACAAACTCCAAGGTTAAATAACTGGAAGAAAATAGAGGTCTAACACCTGGTAACCCAGTCTGTTATCCAACACCGGTCCCCTCAACCACACTGCCAAGCTAATGTGTTTACTTTGTGACACTGTGATACAAGCAGGTATAGGAGCTGGATGGATGAAATACAGTAAAGAGTTGCTGATTGTAGGTAAAATGGTCAAACACTTGGAGGAAAGAAGGAATTGCCTTCAACAGTGGTCAGGCTAGGGCCAGGGAGATAGCTCAGTAGAATAATCGCTTGCCTGGCAAGTACAAGGGCCTGAGTTCAATCTCTGGTACCAAAAAAAACCCCAAACAAACAAACAAACAAAAAACCAGAAAACAGTGGTCAGGCTGACTGTTACTTTGGCAGTCTACAAAGTCTCACCAGAACTACTGATTTCTCCATCTTCAGTGTGTGAACAGCCCACACTGGTAAATAGTAGCCAACACTTTGCAGCATGCACTCTCCATGAAAACGCAGGTGTGGGGGATCCTCACTGGATCGCGTGAGAAGGGATATTATCCGCTGTATAGCCTCTGGACCAAAGAACCCTGGAGCTTACATTTATTAGAAATTTTATGAGGGCCTAGCACATCCCCTCTTCATCAAGTGAGGCAATGCACCCAGCACATGCAGCCCAACGCACTGCGCAGCGAGTGTTCGTAAGCAGTGTGCTGGTCGTCCACCCCAGTCTGTTCCTTGTCTTCAGTAAAACCACACTGCCCTCCTCTGGGACCACAATGTGCCCAGCCAAGACTGCCTTTCCCAGCCTCCCTCCAGTGAGACATGACCCTGTGGCTCCCTGCTGGCCAGAGGGACACAGACACCCGCTTTGATGGGGCATCTCCTTAAAATACGCTGATCTGATAGGGCTGCTTTTGCCCCTTGCCTGCTTCCTCTGAGGCGCTCCACCTGCAACTCAAACTGTGGTTGTATGAGGACTGAAACGGTAGGTGTCAATCTGGCGAGCATGGGGTGACCTCAAGGAGTCACGGTCCTTGCCGAGGACACTGAGCCTGCAGTTAAGAGGCCATCTCTCTGCTTTCACTATGGTGCTCTTTCACAAATATTAACAGGCAACACTCAAAGTCCCTATACCTAAGAAACTTTCATCCTGTGTAAACCACAGTTATTGTAGGAGAGTAGGTAGGCAATGGAGTCTGGGCGTGGTGGTGCACACCTATAATCCCAGTACTAGGGAGGCTGAAAACAGGAGGATCACTACAAATCCAAGCTGTGTAGTGAAACGCTACAAAAAA
>NW_004524658.1:7867435-7920727 GCF_000260255.1 Octodon degus | reverse complement strand
AAAAAAAAAAAAAAAAAAAAAAAATCAAAGGTTTAGGTCTGTCCTACATCAAGGAGCCTGGACTCTCATGCAGATGATGCTGATGTCCCAAGTGGGTTCTGATATTTGTTTTCTGGTGCTGGAGACTGAGCCCTGTGCCTTACACTTATCAAGCATGCATTCCGCCACTGAACTACATCTCCAGCCTCCACCCAAGTTTGAGAACCACTATTAGGCTTCTCTGTTCTTAGCTGCCCTGTGTGATCTTACATAAGCAGCAGTGAATATCTCACTTCATTTTATCTCAGGTTAGAAGAGGTCAGATCTGAACAGGTGGCCCCTGCCAAGACCGTTTCCCACCTGCCCACCTAGGATATGATGGGTGCTGGTGGGTGCGTCTCCTGCTGTGGCCTGCCCTCATGTTCCCACTAATCTGACCAAGCCCTGGCCTGCTCCTTGGCACTGCTTGGGGTAACACAGGTGAAAGTCACATGGGGACAATCACCAAAGCAAACTCCTTAGGAGTCTTCAGCTGAGCCTTAGCATTGCTGTCATGCCATCCCAGGTAAAGGCTCCAGTCCCTGACACTCACTACCTTCTTACTCTGGCACAGAAAGGAAGGATGGATGAGGAGGAATCAGTGTCCTGAGTCATGCTTGGTCACAGAGGCCTCCCCCCAGGTAAGCTCTCTAGCTCCCAGTGTGCTTCCCTAGCAGGGCATGGAGTCCAAGGACAGCGCCTGAGCCACCCCCTCCTACACAGGGCACTGTTTTCCTACACAAGGATTTCTGGCCACCTACTGTCTGGGTGCCACCCTGCCAGGAACTCTTTTCTCTAGCAACAATGATGCATAGGCTTAGCTCTCTCCTTCTCTTCTTCTCTAAAGCATATCTCTTCTTCCCTTTGGAGCAATGCTGGCAAGGTAGATTGTAAGAGAGAGGCTTATAGGCCAGCATCTCAAAAGCCTATTTGTTGTGGTCCAAAAGTAATCATAAAAATGGCTATTTTGTGGCTTTTTTTATATTCAGATCCTGAGATTTAAAGCCATCTGCCCCTTTCATGTATCCTGGGTAAATTTATTCAGCTGATGAATAGGTAATGTCCCTTTAGAGACCAGCTGCTATAGAAGGAGGTCCCAAAGACAGAAAAAATCTCCAGGGCATCACTCACTACACCTCCCTTGTTCCCTGAGGCAATTAGGCCAGGCCTGGCCCAGAGTCCTGAGTGCTCCAGGTGGCTCCACTGGAAAAAGCCAGGCTGAGAGGAGGCTTGGTCCAGGTCTCTGCTCACCTGGACCTCAGGGCCTATCCTGAAGTACAACTGAACTTCTCTCTATCGAATTTCATATGCATGTGGCTGAGATGGCCAGGTTGGAGTTCAAGAAAGGGGATAAGGCTCTGTCTCCAAATGTGACCCATAGCTTCTCCAAAAAGAAAATACCCCCGACACCATGGACTCACTCTGTATTTATTTCTGGTAGTTAGCAGAGTTGGAAGAGCCACCGCCTCCCCCTCGGATGGCGTGGACTGCTGTTGGAGACGAGGCTGGGTAGTGTCCGGGGCGAATGGGCTTGGCTGTATCCAACACAAAGGAGAGAAAAGACATAGTCACCAAAAGCTGCAACAGCAGCCCAGACACGTATGGCGCCTGGGTAACAGCCAGAGTCACAGTGCTTCTCAGCATGACAGTCACCTCCACCACCAGACCTCTCTGAAAAGGGGGCTCTGCCCTAGCAGCAGCACAGTTAGTGACTCCAGGATATCCAGATATCTCCAGAATAGAGACCTTACGCATCAATCAGTATATCTTCAAGTAAGAAGATACAGCTAGAAACAAAGGATCTCCTTTTTACAGTGAGGTTGAGCCACGGTTTCCTTAAGGGTTTCATAGCGATCTGTGTAGTCCCTGAAATCAGATGCAGAATTTTAACTGCAATGTGTTTTTCTGGGGAGAGAGTCCACAGATTTCAGTAGATTATCAAAGGACATGAAATCCAATAAATTCAATGAATCACTAAGGAATTTTAAAACTAGAAACTTCAAGTTGCTGGTTTGCAATACATCTGCACAGCAATATCTGATGGGAAATAACACAACATGTTATTAGAGATGTTTCAAGTTAAAACTCTTTACAGGTTATCCCTAAAACCCTTCATTTCTTATGGCTTTAACCTGGCAACTTTGGCTGCACCTTCATCTTCTACGTCAGCAAAATGTGCCAATCCATCGGGGTCCCCCTTGGCAGCCTATAACCACACCTGATCACCCATGTCAGCCTGGCTCTTTCCAAGCTATGTCCAGACCTGCACTGAGAAGCAGCTTTCTCTGAGGTTGCCAGCTACATACAGGCTCTTCTGTGGTCCTGGCTGGTGCAGAACACAAGGGACCCTCAGGGTGAGAACTCATATATCCCAGTGTTTCCAAATGTGTGCCTTTATTTATCGCCAAAGCTCTCTTCCTGCCACACAGGATAGGGGCCTCAGCTCAGCTCAGAACTCTGGAGAACTGGAGTGGACAGCAGGTGCCCGCTGGCCCGAGCTGCCGCGGGAGCCAAGACTCTCTGGCCCATCACAGCCTCTCAGGTTTGGGCTGACTGGACGAGGCTCCCTCCAGCTCTAGCCCCCCAGGTGTGACGGAGCACGCCTACCGATCTGGGCCGAATGCGCCCTCCGGGCCATGTTCTTGGCTCGCACCGCCTCCTTGATGCGATCCACCTCCTGCTGGTAGCGCTTGCGGTCGCGCATGGCGTTCTCCTTGGCTTCCTTCAGCGCGCTCTCCAGTGCCTTCACTCGCTCAGCCGTGGCTCGCAGCCGCTTCTCCAACTTGGGCAGCTCACAGCGCAGGTCCGCGTTGTCCCGCACCAGCTGAAGAGGTAGGAAGACAGCCAATCACCGCGGTGGCCTGTCCCACCAGCCCCCACTGGCAGGACCACCCGAGCTCGATCAGCTTTGACAGTCCTTAGACCACATGCTTGAGGAGCCATAAAGGAAGACAAAATACCACACCGTGGGACTCTGGCCTGCTGAAGTCATGATTCAGGGTGCACAGGAGACCGGGCTCAGGAGGGAAGGTAGAATTAAAAGCCACCTTCAGCCAGGCATCCTGGCATACACCTGTAATCCCCTCGCTCGGGAGGCTGAGGCAAAAGGGTGCTGGAAGCTCCAGGACAACCTGGACAACACAGCGAGACCCTGTTTCCACAAGAGCAAAACAAAACAGAAAAGACATCTCCACCCACAGAAAACTTTCAATTTGGGGCAAGATATACTTGTGTTTGTTTGTAGGGGTGGGTGGAAGACAGTGTGAAAAATTTTACTACTAGGATATTAGCGTGAGAAACCTGAGTTTTGTGTTGTGTGGTTTTGTTTTTGTGATACTAGGAGTATCCAGTTCCTCTGCATTGGGCCACATTGCACTCTATTTTAAAATTTATTTTTTTGACAGGGTCTCACTAAGTCTCTAAATTGTCCAGGGTGGGCTTAAAACTTGTGATCCTTCTGTCTCAGCCTCACATAGTTTTGGAATGCACCATACCCACTTAAAGCTGAAACTGTGTGTGTGTGTGTGTGTGTGTGTGTGTGTGTGTGTTACCAAAAATCAAACTCACAAACTCACGTTTGCCAGGCAGGCACTGCACTGCTGAGCTGTATCCCTGGCTGAGAGATTTAAAGTCAGCTCAAAAGTACTTGGTGAAAATGAGATCAAGTTTCCATGTGCATTTATTGTGTATCACAAGCATACTACTTTTTTTTTTTTTTGAGGAACTGGGGATTGAACTCAGATCCTTGCACTTGCCAGGGAAGTGCTTATTCTACTGAGCCATCTCCCTAGTCCCCAAGCATACTACTTTTTAAACAAGGGAAAAATTCTGAAGCAGTTGGTGAACACTTCATATGTTCTAGAGCTTTCTATGGGCACATTTACTGCAGAACCCCTCCCTATAGTAGTGCTGAGTTTAGACCCAGCTTTGCAACAGATCCAGAGGTGAACAGGAAAGAGGAGACTGCAGCTTGTTTCTCCCTGAGAATCACAAGTAAGAAGGCACAAGCCAGCCCCAGGGAGAGCTCAGTGCCAGCTCTGGCACCTCCTGGCACCTGACCTGAAGAGCTCATGGAGTCCTGAGTTTCACATGCATAAAATGAGGACGACTGCACAAGGCCGTGGCTGGCACAGGCAGCACATGTGGTGAAGTAAAGAAAGCTTGGAAACTCAGAAAGCACTTTTATCAAATCGAGGTGCTGCTGGGTCTGACCTGCTTTGTTTGCCCCAGCACCAGCTCTACTGCTAGGCAGTCAGTGGATTTTTAATAAATATTCAATGAATTCCTGAATAAAATAATGAATTGCAGAGTCAGATTTCAAGATGCCTGGCAGTTTCTGCTTCTACATATCTCATCAACAATTTGCCTGGATGGCTTCGACTAGGTGATCTGTCATCTCCTTTCTGGGGAAATTCCGACACTAGCATTGTTGAAAAGACCTAACAAGTCAAAGAGAAATGACATCCCCTCTGCCACACAATGCAGGAAGTGGGGCCACCTCCTCCACATCCCAATCCTAAAGTGGGAAAACAGTCACAGGCAGGGCAGCTTAGGCAGCGAGGACCAGAGCAAACACCCTCCCTCAGTTGTGTGTGTGTGTGTGTGTGTATGTGTGCGTGTGTGTGTATACAGTCATCTGCCTTTCACCCAAGCAAACGGTAGGGCCTGGCAAGGATCGGAGAGGGCACCACGGATGTCCAGGAAGGGCTGAGGCACAAGGCTACTGGTTCCAGGGTCTGTTCTCCCACTATAGGGGTGAGGCAGTTCATTTCCTCAGGTACATGGTCCAGTCCAGGGGCCCACTCTGCATCCTCAGGGGCCTCTGGGTTCACAAAGGTGCCCCATGGGCGTTGTGGGAGACACCAAGGCTGCTGGAATCCAAGGCTCGCAGGAAGGCAGAATGAAAAGACAGGACTCTGGATGCCCCACTCTCAAACTCTAGAGCTTCCACTCCATTAGTTCTCTGTTCCTGGCTCCAACCATAAGGAATTTTTTACATACAAAGGAAGTCATTAAGCACAAAAATACTTTTTTTTTTCCTTTTTTGAGATAGAGTTGCTATGTTGCTTAGGCTGTTTTCAAACTCCTGGGCTTGACTGACCCTCCCACCTCAGCCTCCCTCGTATCTGGGACTCCACTTTGCCCAGGACTAGAAGGGTTAAAGACCCTTCCAGCATGCACATTCTCTGATTACTGATGATGAGTGATCTTTTTACCTCTGTATCTGGTCCTCCTCCACACAATGCAGTCATGGTGAGGCTGCCCTCCAGGGGACAAAGGAAGCAGACAGAGGCAGAAGACCTCTCCTACCTGCTTGTGCACCTTGGTGAGCTGCTCCAGGTTGTTCTCCAGGAAGGAAATCTTCTGCTTCTGGGCAGCACTGCCCCCACCATCATCACTGTCCAGCTCCACGCTCTGCGCCAACACCGTACAATCAGCAGTAACCGGCACACTGCCCACGACCACCCAGTGACAGTGCACACGACTCATTTTAAACCTTTTATTTGAAATCCCAAATCCCCCCCCCCAGGGTGAAAACAAAACAAAAAAAAAAAAGTTCTACATTTTAAATTCAATGAACTTCCCAACTGATCTCTTTGTTTGGCACCAAAAGTGTTGCCCAAAGGGGCTATTTTTTAGAGGGCCAGAAGGGAAAAAAAAAAAAAAAATCATCAAATCTGCCTTTGAAAGCTGCAGATACTTTCTCTACAGTGAAAGATACCTTTTCTTTGCAAGCAGGCAGAGATTTTTCTTTTCAAAAGAAAGAGTTCCAAAACTTACTGAGAAGAACCAGTGTAAAACTTAAACCCAACACCCAAATTTGGCTTCAACCATCAGGACCAGGTAATAAGTGACCGTGGTGCCACTGGAAATCCCAGTGGCCTCAGCCCACCCCTTCAGTTTCCAATTCTACAAAATTCCTCACAGAGCCAGTCCCAGCATAGTCACCTCCAGGTGCTGGGTAAACCCTTGAAATTTATCAGATCTTGGAATTGGCAAAACACTTAACTCCTGGCAAGCTAAGTAGCACAGATAAGTGTGAAACACATGCGAAAACACATCCTGGAATTAAAAAAAAAATGGTAAAACACTGTGGATTCCCATGAACATAGAAGATATCATCCTTTTTCGAAGGGCAATGGCTTTAGGACAACTCTCCAGTCTAAAGCACAGCTTCTCAACTTGAAGCTCTTCAGAATCCCTGAGAAGGGGACTTGCTGAGGTTCAGATTGCTGGGACACTTCCAGTCTCAGATTCTGGAGATCTGTGGTGGGATCTGAGAATTTACATAAACAATTCTCAGGTGACACCCATGCCTCTGGCCAGAGGAGCACACACTGAAAACCAGGAGCCTAAAAGTAGCTTGTTCTTAGAGAGCTTATATGACAAAGTCAGAGCAGTCTGATCTCGATTTCTTAACCTTCCCTCTGACCAGAGGCTCCTTCTGGCCATGGCTTCTACCTCCTCTCTGTGACTGAGTCTTTTCAGTCCATGTCACAAGCTCCTTGGATGCTCTCCAGAATACCCACTAGTGTGCTGGCCTCCCTCTCCTACCTGGTCCAGGTTCCATGGTCACATGCATTTTGCTGATTGTGTTCATTATCTACCCACCTGACCATTGCCATTCAGGCCTTGAAATCTCCCATCATTCTCTGCCTTCCGTCTTTACTTGCATGCCTAAGATTCTAAGCCATGCTGTCATGCACCAAGCCAAATCCACTCTCTGCCTCTCAGCTGGAAGCTCACACCATGTATTCAACCTAGTAAATGCCCTCTGTGGCTTCTGGAACCTTTTCTGGTCTTCTTAAGCTTCCTGTTCTCTTCCTCCTTCTCTATCATGGACTGAGCCTCTACATTAGCCAAGGGTCCAAGTCACCAGGCCTGACTTCTTTCCATGATGTCAGAGTTCCCTATGAACAGTTCCAGCCTGACTTTACTTCTCCAATAAGAAAATGGGTCCCTTCTCCCTATCCAGGCTAATAAAACCATCCACACTATTAATTCTACTCCTATCGGATCTAACTCCACTGATTTCCTCTTCTTAGTCTGTGTAACCTCTCTTTGCTCCTTCAGACACGTGCAAACGAGCACTCATGCACACATTTTCACACGGATGCCACATCTAACACCTTCAGTCCTCTCATCTCTCTGCTGTGACCCACTGCTCCCATTCACAACTTCTAAACACTTTGGAAGAGCCTCAGGCTGCCTGTACCTCTTGCTCTGAGCACCCCAAACAGGGAGGCCTCCCCACAAGATCACTGTGTGCACCATGAAGCAGCTCAGTGGTGGAAAGCCCACAGACCTACACTCCATCTCCAACTCTGGCCCATCCTCATGGTGCAGTGTGGAGTAAGTCACCTAGTGCCTCAGCCTTGCTTCGCCTCTGCAGCACAGGAATGCCAGGTCCCGATGCCGTGGCTGCTGGGGAGAGCAAGGAAGATCCTGGTGCTACAGCCCCTCACACACTGACTGCCACCTCCTGAAGCCTCCTCACAGACTAGAGAGGGGCTCTCTCCATCTGCTGTCCCCAGGCCTCCGGGTGATGCTGCTGCTGTCTGGTGACCAGACTGGATTGCTCCTGAACCAGCACGGTGCTTGCACACAGCAGGGAACAGAGAAATGGATGTTCACTTCAAATGAAGGCCAGGGAAAGCACTGTAAGTTTACTAAGAAGGAAAAATCAGATGAGAAATGTGCCGAAGAAATTTTTGCCTCTAGCACATTCTTTTAATAATATTCTCTGGCACGAAGTAATTAATTTTTAAGCAGAGCCAGCCCCAATTTAAGCATGAAATAGTTCAACTGAAGATGATTCTTCCCACCACATTTTCTCTTCTTCTCCGACCCATTCAGTTAAAGAGAACTCACTTTTTTCACTCGGGTGGTCAGATCCTGGACGAAGAGTTTGCGTAGGTTATGAAGAGTCTGTAGCTCTCTAGACTGGAAGAGATGATTGTGAAAAACACCACCTCAGCAAGGCACACACCAAATTTGTGTTTGTTCTAAGTCATTAAGCCACACATCTCCACTTGTTTTTCCTCAGCCTGCACTGACACTGCGGGAGCCACATGACCCTGGGACATGGCTCCGCACAAGCCCCAGCCCTCAGCCTAGCTCAGCTCAGGAAGATCTCCCAGTGCGGTGCTGGACACCCTGAAAAGGACCACTTGGATCAAAGCTGCTCTGTTCTCAATGGAATCTGTTCTTTTCCTCAACCACAAAAATCCAAGTGTTCTCCCCTAAATTCCTAGTAGGCCATTTTGCATCATAGAGTCCTCTTCAAAACTTTATTATGAAAACATTATATATAAGCCAACCAATTTAAAGTAGAAGTTGAACATAAGTTGGGTCTGGCCTGGCAGCTAACATTTCCCAAGTTTCTGCACCTCTTTGCTGTCTATAGCAGGAGCACTCCTGGATGAGGCATTCTTAGACTCTCACAGGGTGACAGAGTGAGTTACCCAAGCCTTCTGTGTCTGCACCTTATTTGTAACATAAGGATGAAAACAATGGCTGTCTCATCAGTGGTGTCAAGATTAAATGAGATAATCCTTAGAAAACTCTTAGAACAGTCTCTGGCACATAGTAAGTGTTCAATAAACATTAATATGATTTCATTAATGATTTATGATAGCCATTTCTTTACTATGATTTTTTGTTGTTTTTTGGTTGTAACTTTCACTGTAATCAACTTCTTAGGGGCATGTTTTTCTTTCATTTTGTTTGTTAAGTTTTTTTGTATTAGCATACATTTGCAGTACAGAATGATTACATTCATCGTAGAGAGTTGGTGCACAGACATAGTACATCTTCATTCCTTTTTCCTAAATCTCCTTCATGTTGGATTAATTCCTACAAATGAACGCTTAGGGATCAGAACGCGGAGACAAGAGCCTGCGCCAAACCTGGTGACCTTATTTTCTGCCACTCAGAACTTGGTGCTTTCACTCTGCATATATGTTAGGAGCTGGGGTTATAGCTCAGTATAGGAGCACTTGCTCAGCATGTAGATGGTGCTGGGAATCAAGGAACCCCTCAAAAAGGAGGGGTGCAATGGAGATGTTCCTTGCAAAATATGGCCCAATTATAAGGGAGGGGATAAACACCTCAGTGTAAATGACGTAACTTGAATTTGCCTTCTCTACCACAGAATGCAAAGGGATACAGCTCACACAGGCTCATGATGAGAAGGAAGAAACAGGCCGCAAAGCCATGAAAATACTAAGTCTCTTGGAATAAGGATTCTCTGTTAATTTAAGGCCTTATCGTTGGGCTCAATCCCATATTGCAGTAGGAAGCACCTGAAGTCAACTGTATCCTTGGGTGAGGTAAATTTCTTTCTGCAGGAAGCCCACCGATCTGTTACTATGAATGATGTGCACACGGCGCCTGGCAAGGCGGGCCACAGGAGGTGCCCGGCGCCCATAACTGTGCAGCGGCGCCGGCCACCCCTGCCAGCACGAGCTCAGTCCTCAGTACCCGCAATGCCTGCAACCACCCTGCATGCTCTCCCTCTACTGCAGTGATTGTACTACTGACGGAACTACAATCACAGCTAGTGCTCTCCATACCAAGCACTACCACCCCAAAGGGAAAGGAGGAAAGGGTCCTTTGTATCCCAGTGCACTTCCTTGAGATATAAGAACTCAGTAACATAGGAGCCCAAGTTTGGACATTTTTTCCTAGTTTTGAGGTAGACCCCAAAATAAACAGCTTGGGAGGGGCAGTTAAAAGGTGTTTAAAACAGCTTGTATTTAGCTACATTTACACTTAGGCAACTACCATTTAGCTCCTTCCAGCAAAGACTTTTCCTCCACCATATTCACAACCACTTCTCTACTCCCTGACTCCTCCCAAGCCTCTTCCTGTCACAGTCCACTGCCCTCCATGTGAGAGCTCAGGTCTTAGCTTCCTGGCACAGTGGACAGGCAGGGTTGGATCACAGAGGTGGCCAGCACAGGAAGAGACTAGAGCCCAGTGTCCTGTTGAAGCAAGGTGCTGTGCGGTGCTCAGGGACACATCCATGCCCATGGACCCTTCACAGCATGGTGCCAGGCTATGGGCATCCCAGACTTCAACACCCCAGGTCAGTAGGCTTTATTTACATCCCTCTCTCCAACACGCAAACAAGCAAGCAGGCCTCTCACCAGGAGGGGTGGGAAGAGACAGCCAAAGAGAGCAAATGAGCCTGTCTCCCCAGAATATGTATGGCTTGGAAGGAGTCCACGGCCTAGGGAAGGCATCTGAGTCTAAGATTGCAGCCTTGGCTTGAAAAGCATGTGTGTGAAAGATAGACAGAGAGAGAGGGAGGGATAGAGAAAGAGGACAGGAGGAAGGGAGAGATGTGGGGAGGGAGAGGATGAGGGCCACCATGTCAGTGGGTCTGTCCTCACGGGGGGGAAGGGGGAGTTTGCAAGAGCAAGGTTATGCAAACACATCCAGATGAGTGTGGAGTTGTGAGTGAGCACATGGAAGGTAAGGAGAAGGAAAAGTGGATACAGATGGGGAGGCTAGTGCTGAAGATGTGTCATTCAGCAACACCAAAAAAGCAAGGAACTGGTTCCATTTCCTTTAAATGTCAGGGAGAAAGCATGAGTGTGTGAGTGGTAGATGAGCCTGGTATAACGGCAACCTTGTGTGTGAGGGTGAGTGTGACAGGTGATCTACGAGCGCGACGGAAATGGGGAAACAGGCATGCATGTGCGAATGTGACTGCAGAGTGCTGAGGAGGCAACGCACTGAGCACATCTGTGCCAAGTATGCAGCTGAGTGTGCAAATGGGTACGAGTGAGGAGTGTAAGCGTGAGAATGAACAAGCCCACGGGTGACCTGTGTGTATGAGCAAGAAAGTGTGATCATGAGTGAGCCTGTGAGTGGCCACATATGGGAGACTACATGAGCGTGCACCACGTGCGTGGACGACGGTGCAGGACTACGGGTCATGGAGAAGTGTGGCTGAGGGGTGAGAACGGCCATGTGGGCACACATGTGTACCTGGGTGACCTGCGTGCATCTGTGCATGAATGAGTTGTGGGTATGAGGGCAATGAAGGTAGGGATAAGAAAGGGAACAACTGCGCAGGGCATGGGTGTTGGGGGAGCGCCGGGACTTGTGGGATAAAGAGGAACATACCCTGAGTACCGTTCATCTTGAGCTGCTGGGAATATAGTGAAATTTCAATGTTCCATATTTTCTTGAATTTCTGTAATTACCTATAATTATGAGTGCCACTTATCTAGTCAAAGAGGTGTAGACGAAGAATTCTGTGGCCTCATTTGAGGTCCCCCAACAACCCCTCTCCCCACAGACTTCCCTACTTCCTCTCAGCACCAGCACCTTCCTTCCATCCTGATGCTGTGCCTGTTCCCTCCTTGGCCCTCAGGAGCAGTGCAAAGGAGCACAGGAGCCAGGGTGCAGCAGCCAGAAGCGAGCCACTGCCTGCCTCCTGCTGGGTCCCCAGGCTGTTGGTCCCTGGCTCAGACCCACTCGGTTTCACACAGCCTGTACGGGGCCAGCATGGAGGGCTGCATGCGGAGCTTCTCGTGTACGAGTCTTAACTCATCTTTCATCGACTGAGCCAATGGTGGAGTGGCTGTCTTCAAGCCCAGGCTGAGGGGTGTGCTCGGTGCTCATGGAGAAGGAAGCTCAGGCCCTTCAGAGCCAGGGAAGCAGCCCATAGCATGGCTGAAACGCAACCTGGCCCGAGGAGGGCAGCAATGTATGACAGAGTTTCCAACACTGAGCCCCCCCCCCCCAAGGTACACAACTCCCTGCAGGTTTCAGTAGCCTCGCTGGCTGCACCCACACAGCCTTCTCCTCTTTGCCTATCGTCCACCCATCTTTCAGTTGCAACCATGGCAACCCCTGTGCTGCCCCCACTGTGCCAAGCCTGTGCCCTCCTAAGGGCCTGGATAGAAGATGCTGCCTCCGCCTGGGATGCCTTCCCAAGAAGCAGCCCTGGCTTATTCTGCCCTCTTCAATTCTCTACTCCAATGACACCTTTTCACAGTGTCTCCTCCAAGCACAACCCCTCCAGCTATCTGACACAGCACAGTAGCTCCACCCTTATCTACCTGGGGATTCTAAGATCCCAGAGATCCTGAAATCACAGAGAAAGTCAGATCCTATCTGTGCTATTTTTTTCTTACACTTACATAGTTATGATACATTTTAATTTATAAAGGGTTAATAACTAATGATAAAATAGAACAATGGAGGGCCAATGAGATAGCTCAGGGGACTAAGTGCCTGCTTAGGCAAGCCTAGGGACCAGGGTTCCATCCCTAGCACCACATGCCACATTGGCCCCAGCCCCAGGCGCACAGAACTGGCCGCTGAGACCGGGCACGGTGGTGCACACCTGTAATTCCAGAGCTGGGGAGGCCAAAAAACAGGAGGATCACTATGAGTCCAAGCTGCATAGTGAGACCCTGTACCAAATACATCAAAATAGTAATAATAATAATAATAATAATAATAATAATAATAATAATATAATATGAATAATAATTTTTTAAAAATATAATAAAATAGAATAATGGTAGCCAGTCATGGTGGTATATGCCTAGTATCCAAGAACTCAGAAGGCTGAGGCAGGGGGATTGCCAAAGTCTAGGCCCACCTGGACTACAGAGTGAGCTCAAGACTAGCCTGAGGGCCGGGGAGATGGCTCAGTAGAATAAGCACTTCCCTGGCAAGCACAAGGGCCTGAGTTCAATCCCCAGTTCTGAAAAAAAAAAAAAAAAAAAAAGACTAGCCTGAACTGTAAAACAAGACCCTACTTCACACACACAAAAAGAACAATTGTAATAATAAACCATATGAAAAACTAAATACACACAGTTTTTCTGTCAAAGTATCTGAATTCTTCATTGCATTACTGTAATATTTTAGGCAACTGGTAGACTTCAGGCAACTGAAACATCACAAAGGGAAATGGGGGGGCAGCCACTGCTCGTGGCCCTTCACTGTGTCTGTCCCCGCTTCAAGCAGGCTCTGTGAAGGCAGGGTCTCACCTACACCATTGATTGGTACCTCCATGCCCCCACAAGGCCAGCCCTTACAGTCTGCTCAGTGAGTATCTGCTGAACATGGAGGGGCAGGACCACAAAGTGCAGGGGCTGTGGTGTCTGACATGCAGGTAAGGGTTTATGATTTGGTTTAAGTCTTACTTGTAGGCTCTAGGGTTACAGCTCTCAGGATGGACTGTGTCAAGGCTGGGGAATAAATTCTACTAACCCCACTGTTTCACAGGATGTTTTAGGTCCAAAATGATACTTAAGAAAGAGGTACAAAGGGCTGGAGAGATGGCTCAGTGGTCTGAGGCACCTACTTGGAACAGGCTTGGCAAAGCACAGGGACCGTGGTTCGATCCCCCAGCACCACATGCCAGCCAGCTCTGCCCCCAGGTGGGCTGAGCTGGCCATACATACACACACACACACACACACACACACACACACACACACACACAAAATAAATGTAAAAAAGAAAGAAAGAAAAAAAAAAAGAAAGAGGCACATAAGGTCCTGACAAGCAATTCAGCAGTGCACAAACTAGTCTGGGCCCTGCACATGAGCTGTAGGGAACGTGGACTCACCACTGTCTCCTCCAGGCCCTTAAGATCTTCTCTGGCTTGTTCCCTTTTATCATTGAGCAATCTGAAACACAAAATAGACTCATCAACCACCAAAAGGGAATCAGAAGGAGGCAGCGACTACCTGCATCTACAGATAAATCAACTAAACAAGCCAACACACACACAAGTAGTGTGGTCTGTTTTTAAATTAGCTCCATCTAACTGGAATATCTGGGTCTCAGAATCAGGAAAGTAGAGTGTTTATGACCTCCCAGGGATGAAAAAGAACAGGAGATATTTAACGTGCACTCACAAGAGCTTTTCCAGTTTCATTTCTCTCTCTTGGTCCTCTATTTTCAGCTTGTTATAATCAGAACTGAGCTTCTCCTGTTCCAGTTGCAGTTTCTGATTCAAACTGAAATTGAGAGGAAAAGCAATATATTCCAAATCAGTCTCAAACTCTGAGTCATCCAGCTAAAACTGTGGTTCTGTTCCAACCCCATTAGTTCTGTGCAATAAAGGGAGCAATTCATGAGGATTTTGAGGGATCAGAGAAGAACCTCACAGCATCTTCACTGTCCAAGTGAAAACTAATTTCTGGGGAGCGTGGAGAGGGCATGAAACAAAGGTTTTGGGGACGTACGGATAGTTGGCTATGTGTAAGAGCCTCCGGGGACAGTAATACACTGAGAAAAGGCTGATGTTTTAGAACACAAAAGTGTCCCCTTAGAATCTGTCTGTTTCCTGGACTACACAGATGACAAAAATCCCCTGGGGTAGCCTTATTTGGCCATGGTGACCTGTCTTCCACATCTCCCAAGTCCAAGTGCCTGGATGAGGCAGGGACAACTTGCATTCTGTGACCCAAGAGGAGGCGTTCAGAGAGAGGAATGATGAACAGCAGAGTTGGGCTCTAAGGAAAACCTAAGCTCGCCATCTGGTTGGGGCTCTTGGTCAACACATGAGCCCAGTAGGCACCAGACCTTTAGTGCGTCCCTATCTCATAACAGTAATGGAACAGAATATATGCTGCATGAAGGGAAGCCTAGGGTCCATTTGAAAGGCAAAGACCTAGGAAGCTTCCCCATCCACCAGCTGGCTCACGGGCCCTGCTCTTTCTCACCTGCTTTCCCCCCTCCTCCTTCTCTCTCCCAGCTGAATATGTCAAGGTTGATTCATCAGAATAATGAACAAAAAAGAAGCATATCGTGAGAGGTGGCACGGGGGAGGCCTAGAAGGAAAAGGGGAAAGGGATGCCCAGCGCTGTCCTCCCTCGGCCGAATGTGTGCACAGAGCCCACCCCACCATGGAGCTTTTGCTTCAGCTGCCATTTAGCTCTTCCATGGTGCAAATGCACTGTGCAAACAGCTCGTGTACACAGAGAGGAGATCTGGATCAGTAGTCTGGAGAATTAAACTCTTAACTCCAATCTGATTCCTGTTTAGCAATATGACCTTAAGTAAAATAATGTAACCTTGCTTCTCAAATGGAAACCTGTTTCCTCATCTACAGGAAGAGGAAGGGAAGTCTTGATCAAGTGGGATGGGTATCAGGGGATGGAATGACATTTCATTGTCATTGTTTTCTTTGTAATCTTATGCTTTTCATTGGGAGCATTCAAAAACAATATTCCACAAAAGGCTCAGAGACTGCCGAGGGAATCCACTGTGCATAATCACTAAGAAGCCCCAGAAGGGAACCCAGAGGCCCTCAGGGCTGGGAGACTTGAGCTGCCTATGAAACAAGGTAAAGGCCGAGCTGAGCGGGGAGGCTGTGTTATGGAGCAGGGCTCCCCTGCAGCCCCACCAATGCAGGGATACAGCCACAAGGGAGAGTCCCCCGGGCTGACTTGCAGGGATCCATCCTAGCACTATGGACCACGGCACTGCAATAGGTGACCGGGTGGCTGTGTGGTGCAGTGAACAGGTGCATGTTGGGCTGAAGTAGTGGCAAGAGCTGTCTTCTCTGGAAGTTATGAACATATCCAAACCCCTAGGTCAGGCCCAGTTGCTTTTCTTGTACTTTCACACAGCCTCATCACCTGGGGCAGGTGTCTGCTGGCAGAGTTGCCAATAATGTGACCTTGCCCCAGGTTGGAGTGTGACAAGGGGCGCAGCTGGCCTCGCCTGCCACCTGCCTCCCCAGAGCCCCAGAAGGCTGGACTCCAGATGGGAGAACAGACCTCAGGGCAGCACGCCCAGCCCAAGGTGACACCACGGAGGAGCACAGAGGCCCCAGAGTGAGGGCACTGGCCCTGTGCCAAAGGCCAAATGCCCCCGTGCTGGCCCAAGAGGACTGAGCCATGGCTACCTCCATGCCCTGCAAGCCCCCCGCCAACTCACTCCCGAATCTCATCAATGATTTTCTGCTTCTCCTCAATTTCGTCTCGAAGCCTGGACAGCTGCTTCTGGTGAGCTTCCCGGTGGCTCTCCATCTGCTGCTCCAGCGCCCTCTGTGAGCCAGGCCAGGAGAAATGTGTCATCCACTCATTGGCACCCAGCCCACAGCATGACAAGCCCTGGATCTGGATCTACCTCCCTCGATGTCAGGCCCCGAAACAAAGCAAGCTTCTGGCTCTGTGCCCTCAGCACCTGGCCTTGCTTTATTGGGACAGCACAGCCCAAAGATCTGTAATAAAACTGAGTAGGCCCTCGAAGTAAATCAGCCCCCTGATTGAACAGAAAGTTCCCCCGACCTTCTGTAGCCTGCCAGAGCCACATGGCCATCCAGCCAGGTTAGTCAACACATAGCCACTTACTACCCAAGTGACCCCTCACATGAACCATGTGGCCTGTGTGAGCCACAAGCTCTTTCTCACCTGTAAAGCTGAGGCCACAACCCAGCCCACCACTACTGTGGCCCTGTGATAGTGTCCTTGGGACACCTGCATACCAAAGCGCACTGAGGAGAGGAGAGGGGCTCGTCTGGTTCTGCGTGGGCTGGTGCAGGGCCACACTTTAACTGCAGCCTTCTGTTCCACAAGCCTTATAGTCTGCTGAGAACTAGTCAAAATTCTATCGCATCTTTCTCATCTGAAAGCCTTACTTCTCAGTCATCTTTCCCATATTTTTCCTTTCTTAATTAAAATGTGACCAGTAAAGATCAGTTTGTGTCAGATGGAAACTCAAATTGGAAGTGTTTCTTTACAAAAGCGAAGGGAAAGTTTTCCTCCCACCCGGTGAGGGAGGGAATATATGTCTTCAGAAGGTCATCTCAACAATGTGCCCCACACAGGGCTGGGAGTCCACCCTTTACCTATGACTCTGGAACAGGGAAGACAAAGGTGTTAATGCAACACTACCTTGTCTGTGGATGCCTTTCTCTGGAGAGTGTGCGGCTGACCGTCTCACGCCAGGCCAGGCCAGGTCACACTCTAGGAACAGCTCTGAATGCCTAGCCCTGGGCCCTCCCTTCTCCCACCTCCATGGGCCTGAAGGTGACAGACTTTCCTAGAACAAGAAACCCAGCGCAAACGCGCAGAGCTCGCCCTCGGCCTGGTGGGAAGGCAACTGTACACACCTTCATCTCCTCAGCATCCTGCAGCCGCGTCAGATGTTCCTTTTCCTTATCCTGGAAACTGACTTCGTGCATTTTTTCTGTTGTGAATTTTAAGTGATGATTTAAGATTACTGATAGGACTCACCCAAAAACAAATAAAAAGGCAAAAGACAAGAAAAATGGCAATACAATGAAAAAGCAGCTTTCACTGCCAATCACAGCCAGGGCATAAAGGAAGGGGCCTCCCAACAGAAACCAGGGGCTAATCCCAAGGCTGACCTCCTGGGTAGTGCTGCTTTAGTGTCCAGATTGGGCTCCTCGGGAGAGGAGTGACTGCAGGGCAAAAGACGTTAGGTGGAAGCCGTCCCCAGGACAGCACCCTGGCTCCACTCGCCTCACACTTTGCAAGCCTTGACTCCCACCTGGCCTCCAAAAGCAACCCCGAGGTCATGTACACAAACATGCTCTGCAGATCATAAAGCGCTCTCAGAATGTTAGGTGGCATCTGGACTCATGCCACCGGTAGAATTCCAGAAAGAGCCAATTTACCTCCCATGGGGAGGCTGTTTATTTTCTAAGAATCTGGAACAAGAAAACAATCTAAGACTGAGATCAAGGGAAAGGGAAATACAGCACAGCACTCCACGATTCCACAGGAGGTCCCTGTGAATTGGGGTTGCGTGGCCCCAGGTCTCCAAGTACCCTGTGCAAGTGCGAGGGACAGCTGTGGAGTGGGAGACAGGAACAGAACTGCGTGAGACAGTGGCGTCACTTTAATCCTTGCTTGTTCTCTAGTCAGGTCCACTCTACTTCAGGTCTTTTTGGTTTTATTTCTACTCAGTGGCAACACTGAGGGAACCATCAATATGAGGAAAGAATTATTTTCCATGTGCCCTTTTTTGTAGTGAGGCCTATTCCTAACATCCATTTAGCACAGAAAGTATTACAAAGTTGTAAGTAAAGACAGTAGATTAACTTTTTTTTTTTGAAATAAAATGTATTTACTAAGCAAATAAATATGCAAAATCCATAAAGGAGATTTTTTTAAAAAGGGTAATATAATCACTAGTCCTACTACCCCATGAAAACTATTTTGAATATTTCTAGGAGCTGACCGGGGAGATGGCTCAGTAGAATAAGTGCTTGCCTGGCAAGCACAAGGGCCTGAGTTCAATCCCCAGTTCCTTCAATCAATCAATAAATAAATAAATAAATAAAAGAATATTTCTAGGAGCACAAGAATCCATTTGGTTTTAGTAGTTATAAACGTAATAAAGATAAAATTTTGTGCAACGATTTCTAATCTAACTGTATCACCAGTATTATTGCACACCCTTACATATTTTAGCTCCAATATGAAAAAAGATGTTACATTAAAATTTATTTAACATTAAACATTTAGGTGGCTTTTTTCCTTGCTTTCTTTTTTAATAGGTGCTTTGTTTTGCCTGATCTAAAATTCTGCAATGATGTCGGGGTGATAGCTCAGCAGAATAAGTGCTTCCCTGGCAAGTGCAAGGGCCTGAGTTCAATCCCCAGTTCTGCTAAAAACACAAAATAAATAAATAAAATTCTGAAATGAATAGTTGAGATTTGAGGATCAAAAGTTATGAGGAAGGGGCCAGGAAGATGGCTCAGTGGAATAAGCACTTGCCTGGCAAGAGCAAGGCCCTGAGTTCGATCCCCGGTTCCACCAAAAAAAAAAAAAAAAAAAAAGTTATGAGGAAATGTTGATTATTTAAATTGCCTTTCAAAACAACTGTATTTTTATTTCAAACTAGAATAAATGTGTTTGGTCTCACATTATACATGCTTACACTCTTAATCCTGTCCCAGTTCTGCATCGGTACTTACTCTTGGAATTCTGAGCCTACATATTCATATATATGAAGCTGTTTCCTGTTTGGCAGATATCAACTGTCAAAAGGAAGAGCTCATTCAAGAGCAGAGGGTGCCAGGCTAGCCATGGTGGGAGCTCAGCCTTTGCATTAAGAGCAATGGAATTTGAGGGGAGGCTGAGGCACAGGGTTTGGGCACAAAATGGAGTCTAAATGTTAACACTGTCAATTGGGACACAGCATGGTGGTCAGCTCAGAGCAGGTAGAGGACAGGTTTCCCCAGGAGACCTCAGTTCTCCTAGATGGTGGCACTAAACAAACAAAAAGCAGACCTGCAAGAAACCTGGAGGGTTGAAGGAATACAACTTGGTGACTGACTAGAGGGTGATGGTGGGGTTGAGGAAGATTCCTACTGGGATATCTGGGTAGACTGAGCAACCACGTGAAGATGAGCAAATTCTGAGTTGCACTGGCCTTTTAGAAGTTTCTCTTTTTCTTTTTTCTTATAGTTGTGCTATTGATTTCAAAAGACCTCGAAATGCTTTAATTGAACAAAACTAAACAGTGTGACTCCAGCCAATTGGAGTATGCCTTATTTAGGTCGAGCATTTGACACCTGCAATGTAGTCAGATATATTTACCTTGGGCCCGGAGCTTGGCCAGCTCTTCACTGAGGGAGTCCTGGGACTCTTCCAGCTGTCTCCGCTTCTGTTCCATGTTCTGCATGTAGTCTGTCAAAGATTTGATCTTGGCTTCATGCTTTAAACAAGAAAACAAGTCAAAGGGAAGAGTGAACAACTGGCAAGTGGCCCTCCTGGCCTGTCTGGGACTGTCAGAGAGGAAATTACAACAGAGGCGCTGTTCTTTACCCTGTCCTGAGTTCCTCAGCCCCGACACCAGAAGGTACATCTTCTGTTAACCTTAGATCTGGGGGAACCAAAGCCCACATTGGTTTCCCTTCTCATAGATAAGGGTGCTGCTTGGCCAGGAGTGTGGCTCAGTGGCACAGCGTGTGGTTGGCATGCATGAGGCCCTACGTGTGACTCCCAGGGCTGTGGTAAGATGTGCGGCAGGGAAGAAAAGGGAGCTATGAAAATGTCCAGGTTGGGGGCTGGGGAGATAGCTCAGTAGAATAAGTGCTTGCCTGGCAAACACAAGGTCCTGAGTTCAATCCCCAGTACCACAAAAAAAGAAAACGTCCAGGTTGAAAGCCTCATTTCCTGGACATGCACCACTAAATTCAACCTTCAAATTATGTATGTTTTCTGTCCTGCACACACACAAACTCTTATCTCAGTGACTTGGCATTGTATACTTCCCTTTCTGAGAAGCACCCCTTCCCACAGACCCCCTCGGCTAGTGTCTTACCACTTACACCTCAACATTTCCTAATAGCACTGGACAAGACTTATTTTCTCTTTGCTTTTTACTTGTTAGCTCCATGAAGACATAGAGTATATGTTTAAGAAATGCTAGTGGAAAAATGAATGGATGCATGTATGGTTTTTTTTTTGTTGTTGTTTTTTGTGTTTTTTTTTTGGCAGAACCAGGGTTCAAACTCAGGCCCTTGCACTTGCCAGAGAAGTGCTTATTCCACTGAGCCATCTCCCCAGCCCCAATATAATTCCTTTTTTTTGGGGGGGGGGGGCAGAACCAGGGATTGAACTCAGGCCCTTGCGCTTGCCAGGGAGGTGCTTATTGCACTTAGCCATCTCCCCGGCCCCTGGATGAATGTATGAATGAATGAATGAATGAATGAATGAATGAATGAATGAATGAATCTCAATGGCTGAACAGGGGCAGTGGGAGTCCTACACAGATAAAACACACAGCCTGCTTCCCCTTCAGATCTCAGGAGTTCACATTTAAGCAAGAAGATCCTGCGGACTGTGTTCTGATGACATCACTGCTTCAGAAAACGCACTTCCATTAGAGTAATTATTTGATAAGCATAGTTCTTGGGAAGAGGATGCACGTAAACAAAGAAGATAGCATTTATACTGGAAATATTCCAACAGATTCTTTAGCTCATGTCAGAAAACAGATCCCAGGTTTCAATTACTTTTGAACCCCAGAAAATAACTATTGAATCCTTGACTGTGTAAATCACAGCACAACAGAGTCATACCTAATGGCAAACTGTGCTTGTTGCTAACACAGAAAGGACTTTCTAACCTAACCCCAAAACTGCGTAGTCCTCTTGACTTGGATCTCATGTACCTATGTCAGCACGGTCTGGCCACTTGACCTCATTCATTTACACAGAGTACAGGTGAGCCAGTGCCAGCATCAGCTCACAGGGAGCACAGGTACAGCCAGACATGGAACCGGTATGTTCAGCTGAGAAGAGAAGCCAAGGGGGGGGGAGGGAACAGCAGGGCATGGGAGGAAAGGGGAAGGGAGAGGAGACTGTTCTTGTCCTCACCTTGGCCCTCAAATACTATAGGCACAACTACCTAGGTCCACACCGTTGGAATCACAGGAGATCTAAAATCAGAACTGATAGGGCTGGCCAAAGAGCTCAGCAGACTAAAGCACCTGCAAGCAGGTGTGGGGCCCAGGAGTTCGATCCCCAGGCCTGCCATGCCAGCCTCACCTCTGGGGCACACTGAAACAGCAATTGAGACTGGGCGTGGTGGCGTGCACCTGTAATCCCAGCACTTGGGAGGCTGTAAACAGGAGAATCACTAGGAGTCTGATCTAGTAGTGAGACCCTGAACACCCTGTAGACCCTTCCCTAAAATACCAGAGAGAGAGAGAGAGAGAGAGAGAGAGAGAGAGAGAGAGAGAAACTGAGGTGCACTGCTCCCTAAGGTTTATTGCTTTTCTCCTCAACTTTCATTAGTTATAAAAATGTGCTTTATATATCACAATAGTCATAAAATATAAAATATATACCAAGTCTAGAAAAGTGGCATGAATTTCACCCATCAACCACTCAAACTTACCAACTATTTTCCCCTTACATATCATCTTAGCTGTAGAAAAATGTATTTTTCAAAGTTGAAAAACATAGCACAGATATAGTTCTACATTTTCATTTTACTTTATGCAATATTTTCCAGTGGTTAGGTTTATAGATTTTTTTTATATGAGCTTCATAATTTTCTTCCATGTAGGCTTGTTATTAGCCCATCAGTGGATAGTTGGGTAATTTATTTTAGCATAACATAAAATGATGCTATATTCAATAATTTTCATGTAAGCTTTTAATTTTTTAATCAAGAAGTGATAATAACATATGAAATAATTTTTTGTTTTCATTACCAAGAAGAGTATAAGTGAAATTACTGCTCCAAAATATGTTTCAATTTTTATGGTTTCGTATTTCCCAGGTGCTTTCTAAAAAGATTGGCCAAATTATACTATCAACAATACATGAGTTTACCAACTTCAGTGTCACACGGCAGTGCTGAATAATCTTTTCAGTGTAGCTTTGCTCACTCTGTGAGTTATAAGACTGACCCTGGTGCCTCCACTTCAGACAAGGAAGTTGGACACGTTTCTGTGGTTACTGACTATGCTACCTGACTAAGTGAAGCATATTATCATTCTGTCTTTCAGTGTCATTAACACCAGCACATGTTAGTATTTCTTTTCCCAATGACTGGCTGTTTTCATGCTTCTTACAAATCCACACAACGGAGCTAGTTGTGGAAACCTCAAGTCCAAGTGGCAAGCTTAGACAGCCCAGCACCTCAAGAAACTGAGCTGCTGTTTTCTGACGCTACCTTGCTAAAACGAAATATCACTCTAAGGAAAGAGGAGCAATTTTGTTCACTGAGCACAAAAAATGTGCACTGGGGCTTGAAAAAATCTTCAAGACCCAGGCTTTGGGTTCACATGCGCTTTGGTTTGGGTCCCAGGGCTGCCATTCCGCACTGGCTGCACGTGTTCAGACAACATATTTAGTCTCAGGGGCCGGAGAGATAGCTCAGTGGAATAAGAGCTTGCCTGGCAAGCACAAGGCCCTGAGTTCAATCCCCGGTTCTGCCAAAAAAAAAAAAAAAAATTATTCTTAGCTTCAGTTTCCATATCAGAAAAAAGAGGAATAGTACTACAATCTTCTTACCAAAACTTTTTAAAAGATCAAGTAAGATAGCAGTTATGATACACAGTAAACAACAAAATTTTACCTGCTACTGCTATCTTTTTTTAAATGTATTTAGTAGAGGGTCTACAGATTCTCACTATACAGATTGGATTCATAATGCTCCTCCTGTTTTCAGCTTCCCAAGCGCTGGGATTACAGGCACATGCCACCATGCCCAGTCTCAATTGTCTTCTCAGCGCGTCCCGGGCGCGGGCGCGGGGGCAGGAGCATGAAGGGGATCGAACCCTGGCCCTTGTAGACGTCTGCCTAAGCAGACGCTTTAATCCGCTGAGCTATCTGGCCAGCCCTACTATTTTCATATTGCTAAAAATACTTATTCATGACTCCAATCCCATGATTAGCATACTTAATTCTGTTAAAATTAACAGTAGCAGAAGTTTCTGTATCTTTAATTGTACCTACAGTAGAAAGTAAAATATGTAGGAATGTTGATAGTTTCAGAGATTCTATCGCTCTTGAACATATATCATATAAACCTAATTTATCTATCCATCCATCAAAAGATGGAAATATAAAGATACATCCTTTAAAAAGAAAAGTGACTCATGAAAAATTGATGTTCTTCACACAGCAAAATCTAGCCTTAAGAATAAACTTGGGCTGTCCTTGGCAGAGGAGGCCGGGCTTACGTCAAGCAAGGCGCACCGAGCATCCGGGTACCCAGCACCTGCGCTGCTCCAGATGGTGCGGTGGGAGCACAGGGCTGGGGCTAAGGGGAGGGCAGGGGCGGCGCACCTGCGAGATGAGCAGCTGGCAGGCCGCCAGCTCCCGCTCGCTGGCGTTCATCTTCCTGTTGGAATCCATCTGAGCGCTCTCCAGCTGCTTGCTGCGGTTCACCAGGGACTTGACCTCTGACTTCATCTTGCTGATGTACAGGCGGGCCATGGTGAACTCCTCTTCAATGACCCCGTTCACATCTGCCAACTGACCACAGGGGAAACACACTCAATTACTGCCCGCAACAAATGCAGATATGGCGGGCAACGTCTGGAGGTCCGCTCAGCTCCAAAGCCAGACCAGGGACTTTTAGGATGTCCACAGACTTTTGACTGAGAATCTCTAATCATAGGGAACGGTGAAAATTACTATACATTCAACCCCCAGTTCTTTGGATCACAGGTAAAAATACCAACAAAATACCTCTACCAAATATGCTGTTAATCAGATTTTTTATTGCAATTGATTTATAAAATAAGAGAGGACATCAAATGAAAACAAACACATTGAAGATTTGAAAAAAGAAAATAACTCTGACAAATTATTCAATGTCTTACTATATATATATATATATAGAGAGAGAGAGAGAGAGGGAGAGAGAGAGAGAGATCTAATGTTCCTACAAGTGACCCTTAATCCCTATAAAAATTCAAGTCAATATTTCAATTATGCTCTCAATATTCTGCTCATTCGTGAGGAGCAGCAGCCCGATGCCTTCAATGTTTCTAGAAGAAATGACTGAAACTGAAAGAACTTGCTACATGGTCCTCACACAGAGAATCTGGTGACTAGGAAGGTGCCAGTCATGCCAACTTCCTTCCTGATGAAGGCTTTTCTCTGCATGGTTTTTCATTGCTGCCAGTCTATTTTTTCTTGCTTTTTCACGCCTGCTTTTTCCAGGACTCAGTTGTCTAACTCCTTAGTTAAGATCATTTGACAAACCTCACTCTAAAGCTACCTTTAGAAAATTCTGGAAGCACTCCTGCATTGCACACAACTGGCTTCTAAGTTTCAGAGCTGTACTAGAAACCACAATTCAGAAGTCCCTCACTATTTTGCGGTTCGACATTCTCAGACTCACTGTTTCACAGGTTTTCTAAATTATTTACTGAGGCTTTTCTGCTATATCTCAGTATTTTGCAGTAGTGTACAGTACTGTATACGTATTTATATGTGTAGTATTTATGGTTTTAATGATTTTTACCTAAAAAATTTGAAAATATGCAAAAATATATTAAAAATGGTAGTCTTGGGTTTTGGGGGCTTTTTTGGCAGAACCAGGGATTGAACTCACACCCTTGTGCTTGCCAGGGAAGCACTAATTCCACAAAGCCATCTCCCCGCTCCTAAAAATGGTAGTTCTAACATTAAAATAATATTAAATCAAAATAAAATACACCGGGCAGGCCTGATAACTCAGGGGACTAAAGCGCCTGCTTAGGCAGAGCGCAGCAGCTCTGGTTCAATCCCAGTTCTGCTGTGCCGGACCCACCCCCAGAGCGTGCTGAGATGGGGGTTGAGACTGGGCGTGGTGGCACTCGCCTGTAATCCCAGCACATGGGAGGCTGAACACAGTTGAACCACTACGAGTCCGAGCTGCATAGTGGGACCCTGTAAGCCCTGTGGACCCTGTCCTAAATACATGAATAAATAAATAAATAACACCGTTTACAGTATGTATTTCTTTAGCGAATGAATACACACTGTGTTGTACAGTATAGGTATGTTGTTAAAATTATGTAGGTTTACAAATTTAGAAAATGGTTAAGAATATTAGAAGTGGGCCAGGGAGATAGCTCAGAGGAATAAGTGCTTGCCTGGCAAGCACAAGGTCCTTTTGTACATCATTTGTGTGTGTGTGTGTGTGTGTGTGTGTGTGTGTGTGAGAGAGAGAGAGAGAGAGAGAGAGAGAGAGAGAGAGAGAGTTTTTAAACGTGTGGGAAAGGTTTATAAAGCCTTAAAATATATATAAATACTACAATAAATATAATGTCGCTACTTCGCGGATTTTCACTTGTTGCAGGGGTGTCCAGAACTGTAACCTCCGCGATAAGCGAGGGACAGCTGCTGTAGCACGTCTTTCAGGACGGAAACCCATTTGCTGAGATAGGGGCGCTGTGTATGGTAGCCTTACAAACCCTGGAAGGCAGCCCAAATGGACTCAATAACCGCGTGTGTACTTCTATTACCCACCAGAGGGCAGCCTAGCACCTCAGGAAAAGAGTGCGGGGCAGGACACCCGTTGCATGAAGCCGGCTTCAAATGGCTCAAAACAATGACATCAACCATGACTTTTGATATCCTGCAGTATATTCATTCCCACTGCCACTTGTGTCATGTTGTCCTCAACATTGTTCAGCAAACATTTAAGAGCTGGCAGCATAAAATTCACTATCATCCTTGAAAATCAGTAGCAAATACGAAGTACACTCAATAGTGCTAAATACAGCAAGGAGCTTGCCACAGCTCAGTGACAGTAGTTATTTGTGACATCAACATCCACCAGTAACAGCAATGAAACACAAGCATCAGTTATGACTCTTCCGTTGTGAAGGTCTAGCTAAGCCAGGTGCATTATATCTCCGACTGCCAAACACTGGCTACCTCCTTAAATTGTTTTTATAATTCCAAAGTACTAAGATACTGAGGTGAAAAAAAGCCTGCAGTACTTAAATTCAGCTTTGTTCTTCTGTCTTTGTTGTTCATTGGTCTACCATGGACCAAGGATGAAAATCACCTTCCTATACCTGACCAGATGTGTCCCACACGTGACCCAGCTTCTAGGGAAGGACAAAGAATGTTCACGGCTCTGGTGGAAAAATGCTGATGACTGAGAGAGCTTGGGCACCCTAGGAAGAGCATGAACCCATGTTCTCTGGGACTGGCCAGGTAGGACACTTCATCTCCTGCGCCAGGTCCCGGGTAAGTGGAGGAAGAGTAAATGTGTATGCATATAATGATTGGATTCTTCAACAATGAGAGCTGGTATTTCTTTCTCTGCAAAGAGACTATGATTTCTGAAGCTTGCCCCTATGCCTGAGACACATAAAAGGAGATTTTGAGTCCATGCCTGATGAGGAAAAACCCGCACACCTGTAATCCCAGCACTTGGGAGGTTGAAAACAGGAGAATCGCTCTGTCTGATCTGTGCACTGGGAACCTGTAGACCGCATAGACCCTGTCCCAAATACTTTAAAAAAAAAAAAAAAAAAAAAAAGAAAAGCAATATGCCAAATAAAGTTTCTGACTACTACACAGTTTATGTATTTAGTGATTTCATGTTCAAGAGTTTTCAGTAATTTTAGGGCACTGCTATTTCAAAACTAATGACCAGAGTTTATTCCTGAAATGGTATTTCTAACTCACCAGGGACTGACATGTCCAGATACCTGCAAAGCAATGTGATCCAGGACCAAGGACCGGCACGACAGGAAAGACCACACTATCGTGAAATATGGAAAGGTGCACCCGGCCCTCACCTGGCTAGGTGGAGGGAGTCACCCTGTCACCACCCCACGTCTCTGTGACTGTGCGGTGCGAGGAACAACTCCACTCCTAAGCCAAGTAAAATGCAAGTGAGGTGAGCGCTTACACTTAAGGCATAAAACTTAGAACAAACTAAAAGAAATCAATGTGACTTGGAAGAAAATCCAGCGACTGATGTGATGCATTTCATTCATTCTACCTCAGCTTCGACTTTTTATTGTCATTGAAACTTGCTAACTATCCTTGTTTCCCTCACTTCTATGCAATCCGTGGCTAGGCTTCAGGACATTTTTGTTTTAAGACACAGGCAGGGATGAGGTACATGAAGGAGGGGACTAACTAACACACATGGATAAAGTAACACCAGGCTCATCTCGTTCTGTTGACTAAATGAAATACTGCCTGGACCCTGGAAACGTTTCAAGACAGAACTGAGGTAGGAAGATAGGTAGGAAGATACTGGAGTGGGGGGTAGTTGTTATTTCCTGGGTGCTCAGATTCATCGTATCCTAGAAGTGAGGGCTGAAGGAGTCTCTAACAGCCATTCTTTGTCCTCCCTGGACTCCTATCAGGAGGGACCTTAAAAGAACTGAAATAGGTCACTGGAAGAGATTTTTCCTATGTCAGAGTAATGACTGTATCAATTGACTGTATCAACCAACCGTCATAAGCAATAAGAACAATACCTGTATCTGTTATGATAAATATAACAAATATATGTTGAAGTCCTGGAATTTCCAAGCTGATAGCTTTGAGATTATATCTGGCATCGAGCTGTCATTTCACAAAGTAGGAAAATGAAGAAGGAGGAATGCACCAAGTTGCCCAGCTTCCCACAACTCCCGTTAGCTCTCACTGCCCAAACAATCAAGTCACAATTATAAGAAAAGAGGACTTTATGAATATGATGACTTATAGGTGAGCATTATCAATAAAATTAACTAGGGCATCCAAATTCTAGAATCCTAAAATAACCACAAAAACATCCAATCGAGTCTTTAAAAATAGTCTCAATCATATTTCAGATTCCCAAAGGTAAGGACTTCTTTTTTAATGCCAGAGCACCCAGACACGCTTTGATTTCATTAGCATTTTCATCAGCTCTATTTTAAAAATAGCATAAAAATACCTCCTTTATCATTATCTGCACCAGGCGCCAACATCTCATAAATCAATACCACCTTCATATTGTGAGGGCCATTTAATCAACCCAATGTCAGGATTTTATTGCTCAACACCAACATATGGTTCTAAAAATTAAATCCTCAAATATAAAGTCACCGAACTGGAACTTAATAGGATTAACCCTATAGAACCTGAGAATGCTGTGCTAAAATTAAATTCATACACAAGGATTCATGAAATATTCAATTACAATAAAGGTTCCTTGAAAGAATGATCACATTTACAAGAGGGCTACGCCCGGCACACCATCCAAGGGCTACTCTATTTCTCAGTAATTTATAAATGGAAACCTAAGCTTGAGAAGCATTTCTAGGCTTTAACAATCCCAAATCGCAACCCGTGTGTCCCCACTAAGCAAACTGGTGGAGAACTCGTCCTTGTTAAAAGCAAAATGGCTGAACTCAAAAAATTCCATTTCAGGGATCTGTGAGAAGGTAAGCAATATACCATCGCTTCCCAACTTGGCAAACTCAACACACGTCTATCAATAATAACTACAAGGTATATTATGTTAAAGCCATAATTAACAAAATACTGTGAATTGGCATAAAGCCTAGACCAGTGAAATAAGATAGAAACCAGAAATAGCCCCCCATGCTTTGAGGTCCAGTGGAAATGTTCCTTTTCTTAAGAGTTGGTCATGGTTTCATGCATACATATGTGTGTCAAAACTTCCCAAACTATTTTAAATTCAGTAGCCTGTTGCTATCTCACAGTTTGGCTTTTACAGACAGTTTTATGAGTTTTTAAAAAACATTAATCTAAATCATTTATCACGGATTTTTTGCTATATCGTGACATTTTGCAGTACCGTACGGTATGCATAGTTGTTAAAATTACATTGGTTTATGAGTTTAGAAAATGGTTAAGAACATTAGAAATGTTTTTAAAAGTATGGGAAAGGTCTATAGGAGTGTGGGAAGGGTTTATAAAGCCTTAAAATACATACAAATACTAAAATATAACGTTGCTACTTAGCTGATTTTCACTTATCGCAGGGGTGTCTGGAACGTTGGGGTGTCTGGAACATATCCTCCAAGATTAGTGAGGGACTACTGTATGTGAAACTCATTTTAATTCTAATTTATACCTCAATAAAACTTTTTAAAGATGTCTCCACTTTATTTTTGTGTTAATGACAATAACATCTCCACACTGTAGCAAACTGTGAACTATTATTAGCCAACAGTATTTTTATTTTCCCCTTTCCCTCTACTATCAGCTTCTGGAAAACTCCATACCACCCTCCTCCCCACTTCTCTTCCTTGCCATCAGGAAACCCAGTGTGTACAACTCCAGGGGATTAACAATGATCATTTTATGCCAATTATAGTAATTCTATTCACTTTTGCTTATCCAGCTTCCCTTGTCTAACAGTTTGGTGTGGTCATAGTTTCAGTTCTGGCCAATGATCTATAAGGGTCTGTCTACTAGAGACTTATGGTATATATTTCCCTCTTGGATGGAAGTAGCCTTTTTAGCCCACCCTGCTTAGGATGTTGTTGAGTGTGGATGTAATGACTGATGCTATAGCAGCTGTCTTGCTACTGTGACACAAATCCTAAGGTTCCTTGCTGTGTAACAAGATGAGAACAGCAGAAATGAAATAGAGAAAAGGGCTGAGTGCTTGACACTGTTGAGGTACTTCACTGAATCAAAATCTGCTTATCAAACTTCAGTGGGAGTACTTAAAATGCAGATTCAGATGTAGTAGCCTGGGTTGGAGCATCCGAGTCTCTGCCCATTAGTCCTGGTGTTGTCAACCCCACGGAATGCGAAGTTTCTTGTCTTCCCATATTATGGATAATTAAATGTTTTTATTTCTTAAACCACTGTTAGAATTCTATTACCATTGGATGCAAACTTTCCTAATTCATATTGATCTGTTTGAGACTTTTTACTGTGCTGAGTTCTTAGGGGAAACAAGCAATATTCTGAGACTACAACTGTTACTTAAGCAATCCAACTCCAAACGTCTGTGACATTGGCAAATAAGTCTGAGGAATAAACCAATTCACATAAAACCAACCAAGATTTGAAGAGCATCCATAAATTTGAAAGGCAAATTATTTTTCTCACCCTCACCCCAACACTCAGTCATTCAGTCAGTCTTTTCTTCATTCATTCCAGAGTCTCTCAGCATGTGGTCCATGCTAAGCACAGTGCCAACCTCTAGACACTTAAGAGAACTCAGGATAACTCAGAATCATACAACAGTAAATGTAGGCAAAGAAGATAAGAGGGTGGAAGAAGCCCACTTACAGTCTTCACATCATTGGTGCCAATAATTCCACCTATCTCCCCCAGATCCTTCAACAGCAAGTTCAAGATCTCAGTAGCCCTCTTTTTCTGGTGGTTGCTCAGCTCCTGCAGCTGGCTCAGTTCTCTCTGCGTGGTTGTCAGGGTAGTCTGAAAAAACAAATTAAAAGAGTTGTCCACCAATTTCCAATATGCAACATTACAAAGTATAGTAGCTTCATGTAGGATGGAGTTCTTTTACCATTTTCTTATGGTTTCAATACGAGTCCTTTTAAGGCAAATTGTAATGCAATATTGCATTCTTTGATATGATTTAATCATATCACCAAATTACTTTGTATTGCCAGGTATGTTATATGTTTACATAGCAGATGATAATTTCCCAAGTCGGTGAAATATGCAAATAAACACCAAAAAAAAGGAGACCTCAGATGTATATATTTCCTCTCATCTTCTTCCTACATGCCAGATGTTCTGTTTCAGTTCACCTGGATTTAGTTCAGGGACTGAGCACACTTACAGATGCCCCCTCCCTAAACAAATTTGGTCCCTGGGCCACCTCCAGATTCCCACCTATCTCACAATAATAAATGGATCTGCAATAACATGGCTCAAAGAAACACAACAAAAGTTCCTTCCCAAAGAGAAAACTCATCTTTTTTCCATCCTTCACACATATTACCAAAAGGTATACATTTTTCCTCTCAACATCAACAGAAAAGCCATCCCTTGATGTCCTAGTATAAATTTAGACAAATTTATACTAGGAATAAGGAATAATCTCCCTACTGCTAAAGCTAGAGAGCTTAATTCAAAGACATTTTTACAATTCTCCTATATGTAGTTAATTCACTAGCACATTCTTTTAATGACCTGACTAAAAACAGTAGTCTAAAGCAGTTTACATAGCAGATGATAATTTCCCAAGTCGGTGAAATACGCAAATAAACACCAAAAAAAGGAGACCTCAGATGTATATATTAGACCTCAGCAGTCTAATAATACTTTGGTTTGAGAGAAAATAAGAACTGCACTCTAGAAAATGTTTCATTGCTTTGAGGAGCAAATATCAGAATCTAGCTGAAAGATTTCTGCAGAAAACACTAAGCAAAGATTTATGTCTCCTTTCCTAAGTGACTTCTAAATAGATTTATTTTATTTTATTTGGCATGGTCAACTGCTTATTTCAAGTTTTTCAATTCATAGAAGCAGCTGTCCCACCTCAGGAAGCCATGAGAAAGGTCTTCCATCATGCAGCTGAATGTACCAAGACAGTAGTGTTTCCTATCAGCTCCCGGGTGGGCAAATCCGTTCTTTCCCACTGCATCTGCTGCCTCTCCTTACCCAGGAGGACTCGATGTTTGTCACAAAGCAGGCTGACTGTGCTCACATGATAGCAGGCCACTGGGCAGGTGTCAAGGGCAGTAGGTGACAGTCACCTAGCTTCACCACCCACTTACTGAGAAGAAAACGACACAGCCCCCTGCAAGCCACCTTGCCCAGTGCCCACTCTCCCTGCTGCCTGACCCAGCTCACCGCCATGTCTTTCACTGCGAGGATCTGAAAATAAGGAAATGTGCAGACTGTAACCCTGCATTACAATAGGACAGCCAACAAACAGGGACAGCTTAGGACCTGGCTCCTAAAGGTAATGACTAAGACAAGAAGCAGCTTTGGAGAGAGGGATTTCCTTCGGGGGGTGTAAGCTAGAATGAAGTTCATTCCTTGGTGGGTCCCCACCCTTACCCAACCCTAACAACACTTCAGGTGTAGGGACTGATGTCGCAGTATGTGCCCAGGTCGGTGCTGAGGGCGTTAGGGAACTATCACCAATTCTCACACCATGTTATCTATTTTTTGTAGATAAAATAATCAATACTTAAGAAGTTCAAATGTCTTGATCATGGCCTAAGAGTTGTGAGGTCAAAACGTTATCCAAGATTTTTCTAGCTTCAAAGTTTGCACTCTCTTGACTTTCTACATGGCAACCTTACTGTTGTTATAAATTCTCTGCACATAAAACAGCTGTGATAGGTAGTTCCAGGATGAGTGTACTAAAGTCATTTCTAGAAACTATTCAACTATTTAAGAGAACTCAAGTAATACAGTAAAATTTAACACTGAATAAGCATTCAGTCAACTGCTTTCCTGTACATTTTTTATCAACAAACATCAATATAGGTACAAAAATGGCAGCCAAGACGTCCCGCCCAGATAGAAGTGCTCCAACCGTTTTCTGGGCCAGCTCATCTGTCAGCTGCTCATTGGCCCTTGTCTTATCCTCCACTTCCTGTGACTTCTGGTCATAATTGACAGCCAGCTCCTCCAGCGCCTGAAGAACTTCTTTGACCTCATCTTTGGCTGCCTCATTTTCAATCTGGAGACGGGTCAGCTCCTCCTGTATTTTCTCATAGTCTCTTCTTGTGGAAGCTAAAAGCTGGGGAAACGGGACAGTGTGAAACCAGTGAATCCACTATTTAAATGGTGCTCCATCCAAAGCAAATGTAATTTTTAAAATCAGATATAGGAAAGCACTTTGGAAAAGTTAGTGATGACAGAAAACTCTACTTACTGTATATTACAGATGTTATTTACTTTGAAATTATTTTAAAAATCTAATCAGGCCAGGGAGATAGCTCAGCAGCATAAGTGCCTGGCTGGCAAGTACAAGATCCTGAGTTCAACCCCTAGTACCACAAAAAAAAAAAAAAAAAACCTTAAGAGCCAGTGGACTAAGCCCTGCTTAGGCAAGTGCAGGGACAGAGGTTTGATCCCCGGACTGCGTGCCCACTGGCTCTATCTCCAGGCGCACTGAGCTGGCCACTGAGACTGGGTGTGGTGGCGCATACCCGTAATCCCAGCGCTGCAGAGGCTGAAAACAAGAGGATCACTAGGAGCCCAAGCTGTGCAGTGAGTGAGGCCCTGTACTAAATACATTTTTTTAAAAACCTATTCCTAAGAAACCAAAATTAAAAAGAGAAACAATGACAGCTTCTTTTTTTCTTTTAGATTAAAGCTGTATATGCTAAGTCAAAGAATGAATTATACATCACAAATCACTGTATACTGTAGCTGATTAGTTATTCCACATTGCAAACAAAAGAAGGGGAATAATTTCTGAGGGTTATATAACTACTTCTGTAGCTTTTAAAAGTATTATCATGATTTCACACTGTAACAAGTTGATTTTAAAGTTAACTAAAACTGTATTTATTTATTTATTTATTTATTTATTTTGTACTTTAGGGAAAGGTCTACAGGGTGTTCAGGGTCTCACTAGCAGATAAGATTCATAGTGATCCGCCTGTTTACAGCCTCCCAAGAGCTGGGATTACAAGTGTACACCACCACGCCCAGTCTCAATTGCTGTCTCAGTGTACCTCAGGGGTGGGGTTGGCATGGCAGGCCCGGGGATCGAATCCCCAGCCCCTGTGCCTGCTTGCAGGCACTTTAATCCGCTGAGCTCTTTGGCTGGCCCTTAAAACTGTATTTAAAAAGCAATCGATCATTAAAGTACATCATGCATATACTGAAGGACATATCACACCATGAGCACTAGTTAAACACAGACACCTGGGTCAATGAATGCTTTTATTCATTTGTTACTATTATCATTTTCTTTTTCTTTTTCCTTTTTCTTTTCTTTTGCATCTTAGGGAAGGGTCTCCAGAGTGTCAGGGTCTCACTATTAGATCGGATTCGTAGTGATCAACCTGTTTACAGCCTCCCAAGAGCTGGGAATAGAAGCGTGCGCCACCACGCTCAGTCTTACTATTATCATTTTCTGATTTTCCTACAGCAAACAGAGATAGTGCCTCAATACTATAAGAAAAAGAAAAATGTTAAAAGATTTTCCTTATAAGGAAAAGGAAGTTTATCCCAAGCAGTTCCACCAATGCCGGGGACGCAAAGGAGTAGAATGAGAGGCAGTGGGCAGAAAACACTAAGCCCATGCAAAACCTCCAGGAGAAATCAGGTGAGTATGCAGCCAAGTCTAACACTAAACATTGCCAAGAGAAGTGGCCATAATCACTGCACTGAAGAAATGAAGGGGAACACAGAACAAACCGGAGAGGAAGGAAATGGTTACAGAGACAGCTACGTCCGTGGAGGGCCGAGGCTGGGCACGTCAAGCCAAGCCATCTGCTCTCAACGCCTCATGCGACCCAACTGACAGCGTTTTAACAATGAACCAGAAAAACGCTTAGATGACGCTCAGCAAGAGAATTACTGATCATCAATGTCTGAGAGATCGGTGGGCTGTCTTTTGTTTAGGTACCTACTTGTGAAATACTTGGCAAAACAGAATGTAATAAAGGCATTTACTGAATAACTGAATGCCACCAGGATCGATCTGCCTCCTTTTCAGAGTATCAAATATATACTCACCCCACAGGGGCCCTGTGCTCTTTGCTTTCTCCTTTTCTACTTTCTACATTTGATTTGGGTTTGAGCTTTATTTTCCCCTTACAGGACAGCAGGAGAACATGGTCCTGTTAAAGACCAGTGCCAGCTGATAGCAAAGACAAAGAGGCACAGCGCTGCTGGTGATGAGGAGGTAGAACGGTGCTTGCCCAAAGCCAGAGGTCTCTGCCTTTTCAGGACTAAGTAAACATCAGCTATTTACTCTGAAAACCTCAAACCTCTACAAAGGCAGACATATATTTTCTAAATTCAACTCAAATCAGCTTGTAACAGGCACTGAAAGGAAATCTACTACGAAATTTCCAAATGATTCAGAGATTTTGAAAAAAATTCTTTACAAATTAAATTTCTAGAACAAACATCGAATACAGAGTACTAAAAACACTGTGTAGAAAAGAATTTACAGCACCCTTTACCTCATCCTGGTCCAGCATCTGCTGCTTGAGCTTTTCAGCCAGCTGGCTCTGTTGGTTAATTTCATCATCCTGAAATGAAACATCAAGTTTAATTTTTGTTGTTGTTAGTTATGTCACTTTGGATACCCTAGTTTTGTGAGGATAGTGGGACACTAAGACACCAGCTCTATGATACCAGAAATCAGAGACACAGGGCATGAGAACTTGAAAGGGATTTTGGAGATTTATTTCCCTGTACAAAGACGCTAACAGTGAATTCCTAATTCAAAAAATAAGCGGATGAACCTCTGTGATGTTCTAGTTGTCCCCCCAAAGCACCATGTGAATCATGGGGTGAGCTTCTAGAGTTTGTGATTAACTCATGATCCACTGGGATTATGGGTATGAGTGCTGCTGGGATTAGGGGTGTGAGTGCTACACCCAGACAGGGACAGATAGCCAAGATGTAGCATAAGGGATACAGACTCACTCACTGTTGCCATTGTCACCACTACTCCTTCCATTTGCTCTTGCTCTTTTGCTATTTGCTGCCACCATGAATGGTTGCAGTCTTCCATGTGCCCCTATGCCTTGGAGCCAGCTGAGTATGAACTGAAACCTCCACTGACTGGGAGGTAAGTAAACCTTTCCTTCCTTCATTCTGTGTGTTGGGTATTTTGTCCCAGCAATGAGTGAAAAGTAACTAAGACAACCTCTAAACCATTGGGCTATAATATATTCATGTCCGAGATTGGTGATGTCCCAAAGGCATGTGACAGGAATGCCATCACATGACAGGAAAGATCCTTTTACTTCCATGTCAAATCTTTCACTTAGAAAGACTGGAAAATCATTTACTAGAGTGTTAATCTTGGCATTACCAGATCTCCCTCTCGATTGGAAGTTAATTTTCTTACAAATTTCTAAAAACTCTGAAGGCAGCTGGGGTACACAGTTGACACTTCCTCCCCAGGCTGTCACTGACTCAGGAGAGGCACAGCACTCTCACTCACGCTTTCTGCCTCTAGAAGTTGCTGCCAGAAGTAAAGTGAGTCCCTGTCCACCTCTCCGCTGGCACCAGCATCTCTGCCACTCCCTAGAGGCCACCTTCCCTGGTGCAGGTGATGATACCCAACTACATGGAAAACTCAGTCTCTTCTGCAGTATTTTCATGACTTCAAATAAAATTTTAAGCACAGCCTGTGAAAAATGACAGCCTGGCTTCATTCTGTCTCCCATTAGGAATAGGAGAAAAATTCTATTTGATGACATTTTTTAGGTCTGCTCCCAAGCAGAGTCAAATCCAGTTCTGCATTATTGGGTTCCTCTTTGGGTCAGGCCCTGCTGAGGTGCTGTCATCAAGAGCCAAGAGGCCCCTGTCTCAAGCTCTCTGCTTCCCCACGGCTCAGGTCGGGGGCGGGCCTGAATCACAGAGCCTCGGTCTGCTGTATATATTCCCCAGCCTGTCTGGTGGCATCTAACCATATGTCTGAAGTAACTCAGGGTCACAAACTAATGCTTTCTGAAGCATTATACAATCCATAGAATACGCTCTGTGTCTCCTCTTCATAGAGACCATCATTTGGCCTCCTTTGTTCAAAAAGATCTTATTTCCACTGAATTTTTTATACCAATGTTTGTACAAAATATTGATGATTTTCATCCCTGCATCAGATTCTTGGCAGGAGAATTAGAGAACTCACACTAGAGTAAAACCAAAAAAGAAGGTACTTCTCCAACCAGCAGACTATTTTGTAAGACACATTTTCTCTTCTATTTTATAGATTTAGCATGTCAGTTACCAGGAACAATTTGTGTCCATGCTTCTCAGCACATAAATATTAAACAACTTAACATGAAAGGCCCAAGGAGCTTAACATCAGGGAGCCACCACCTCTCCTCTGGGACAATGAACAACACTACAAGTGATAGAAATAATGAGGGGAGAGAAACGGGGTGTGAGCACTTTGCTCTTCTGCAGTGCTCATTTCAAAGCCTGAAGACTCAGGCTTCCTCCTTGACAGGTGACAAGCAGGGATTTTTGAAGATAAAACAGAAATCCAAAAGCTCTTAGCCCAACCTGGGGAAGATGACAATCTAAGATTACATTCTAAGGACATAAGTCACTTGTGCCAAAGACATTTCCCAAACTAAGTTTGCCCTTTATCAAAGCAACTTTTTTATGGAATTAGTATAGTCTACTGTGGATTGTTTGGGGGTTTTTTTGTTTGTTTGTTTGTTTGTTTTTTAATTTCTCAAATCTTTCAGGGCAGGGCATGTCATTTAGTCAATACCTACACAGCAGATTGGGTCTCTTATGCCATGCTTAACTATGCTCACTCAGAGCTCACTAGTAAAAATCTAGTTTATAGGTAACAGATTTCAAAGCACTTTTCAGAAAATAATTTAGTAGCTGAATTTCCATACACATGAAATAACATGTATAATCCCAGTTGTCACAAGGTTACTGGTCACTTCTAATTATTAGAATGTTTTTGTTGCAATGATAATCAGTGTAATAAGTAATCAAATTGTATGTCTAAACTTTTCTTGGATTTTCTGCAGTGACAGATTCGAGTCTCACGTTACAGATGAGAAAGCACAGCCAGCCAGGGCAGGGCAGCAGCCCAGATCTTGGCACTGCTGAGGTGGCCGCCTGATTCTACTGCGTAGGTTTCTCCATCATACGGCACTGCCTTGGGAGAGCAGTTGTCCTTAGATCCCTGGAAGGGAAGCCAAGAGGAGCAGAGGGGCAGCTGGGCAAAAAGCATGTACGCTTTCTCCAATGGTTCCCTGGAAAGATTCACTGGGGCTGACCAGTTCCCCATTTAAAGGGTTAAGGCCAAACTGGGATGAGCACTAGACTGGAAGACATGTAACCTCACTCTAACTCACACTAAAGGCAATGTGAACCCAGATAAATTATGTATCCACCCTAAATTAACATCTTGCCTAATCCCAGATACTCTCAGTCCTACCATTCAGTAGTCTATAAAGACACCATATCCCAACTTGAATATGTGCAAAGCATCAAATCATCTACATCACCAGAAGCACAAAGATAGCTTCTAAAACATTGATAAGACATGTAAGAATGAAGCTGATCAGAAAATGGGCAGCCCATAGTTAGTCCCTGAAGCAGATCTCTGGCTCTGATGCCCTCTTAAGGCCCAGGTTCAATGAATTAGTCTTCTCTCACTTTCCCAGCACCACCCCATGATGGACACAAATGCTAACCTACAACTGCATTCTCTACCAGGCTCTTGAGGTCTATGCTTCAGGAAAAGAAAATAACAGAAAATGTCCAAGCCGGCCATCAGAACAGAGACCCTGACACAGTTGCTGGGTCACCAACTGAATGTGTTAGGGCACTTTCCTGTCTTTGAGGTAGGTTTGCCACTACATTTCAACATGAGACTCTGAAACGTTTCTGCCTAGTATAGGGAAGTTCCTCTTGAAACCAAGGTAACTCATGCCAATACCAAACTCTACGGATTAACAAAAACGAGCCCATCAATTTTCAATTGAGAAAAAAAGAATGCATGGGACATTTCTTTGCTGTTTAAATGATAACAGTTCTTTGGAGAAGTTAAGAATTAAATAAACTCGGCTGGGGAGATGGCTCAGTAGGATAAGCACTTGACTGGCAAACACAAGGACCTGAGTTCAATCCCTGGTTCTGCAAAAAAAAAAAAAAAAAAAAGAATTAAATAAACTCTAACTTATAATGGATCTCCCTTTCCACTCAATTTGAAGTTTGCAAAAAATATCTAGATTGAAATAAAAGGTACCAGTATACCCAGAACATGAAGGACAGGTGACCCAGTTCTCTTGGGTGTGGGTACTTTATTTATGTGCCTTCAGAAGGTAATGTGGCCTGGTTTAATGTTGTGTTTCATATGCAAACCCCCACAGTGGCAAGCAAGAGCTAGCGTGTTCAAGGCAGCCGGTCAGATTCAGCTGGTAAAGGTGACAGTAGACGCTGAGCTTCAAAGACAGAAGCCTATAAGATTAATGGCAACATTAACATAACCAACCTGCTTCATCCAAGTCAGAGATGTCCCCAAGCACTCTGAGCTGAACCACAGCAGAAAAAGATGACGCTAAAAATACCAGCAACCTTGATGAAATGAACTGAAAAGATTTAGAATGTTCCAAGGGCAACATGACAAGATCACATAAAACATCAATTTAATTTCCTACTCTTAACTCAACTTTTATTGATACATGTTCTTCAAGGTGTATTCCGTATTTCCTCTTCCGACTTCCACATACATATGACTATTCGAGCTCCGAAAGTCTGTCACAAAATTAAACATCTCCAATTAGCCTGTTCGCGCTGCTTCATCCAGTAATCTGCCACTGAGAACAACTGCCTAGATGACACAAGGTCATTGGTCTGCCCTGCTATTAGCATCTCGTCACATGGCTACACTCTTGAGTTTTGTAAATCACCTTTGCCCAAGATCAGGCACTGTTGGTTTTTCCAAAAGTGGGATGGGCTCAGACAGAGAACAGACATAAACAAATGCCATACACACACCCACAACTCTACTCCCTTAGAATACTCAGCTCAGTCCAGTTCTAGAAATAGATTCTAATTAGGAACTGTCTTGACCAGCTTCCTTTCAATCAAACTTCTAATCAATTTTCCCAAAAGGTTTTTATTGCACACAAATCAAGCTCCTTTAGTTTGCACAGTCTGAAGCAAAAATCAGTATTAGGAAAATATATACACAGATCAGTCTGCAGTCCTTAAAGAGTTGTATGGGGCTTGATGCTGTCTGGGTTTTGTACCAGAGGACTACAAGCTTCTGGCTACAGACCTTATCATCCAGTTGTCTGTAGAGACTGGAGATCTCTTCATCGTACTTCTCCTTCTCCTCTGCAGAAATGCCAGCAACAACAGGAGCAATGTTGTCTATGATGGGTGTATTATCACAGGGCTCCAGATTCTTCTGGTCCTTGGCACTGATCTGTTCATCCTCAGGCACAGCTTCTCCTGTAAAACAGCCAAGAGGAGCTGAAGATGAAAGAAACTGAGCATGCAGCCCTCTTGAAATTGTTCTAAAAAGAGTCACTACCACTAAAAGATGCAGAGGACACAAGAAAGGGCTGTCACATACAGTGAAAATCTATTCTTTCTCTTGATGAGAAAGGTCATGGTTAATTGGCCACAACTAGACTAAGTAAGAAAAGTCCCTTCTCCCTTTAGATACATAACAAATCAATGAATTCCACTGGCCATATAAGGTCTTAAGTAATCCAACCTTAGCAATATCTCAAATTTTGCTTTTGTTGAGAAATATTCTGGGGCTGAACAAGAATTATATTCTTTCCAGTGACTGGCTCAAAGGGAAACAGATCTCTGAGGCATCCTAATTACCAATTAATTATGTTCCGTTCTCATTAATAGGAACAGCCGAATCAAGGGACACATCACCATTGTTTAAACAGAACACCACAGGCTTCAAATCCTCACAACTGGACCATCTCGGCGCCTGCGCAAAGAAGCAAGGACAGCCTGGACCCAAGGACTCCTGCTGCTGCTGTGAAAATGTGCTTTCCACCACCGATTTCTCCCTGAGGAAGTCAGAATTAATTGGCTCTGCTGAAAAGTTCAAATGGAATAATTTTCTGTGATGTCAGGTAGTCCCAGGAAAAGAAAAAGCAGCCAATCTAGAGCGTCATGTGGAGATTCTACATATCACTCTCAGTGGGCAAAGCGCAGTTTGTTGGGATCTCCGGAGAAAGCACTGCTAAAGCTAACCATGCAAACTGAGGAAAAGCTGCAACTCCTAAGTTAGCTCACGGCGATCCCCAACAAGACAATCATCTTGCAAAGACATAGTTCATGAAATGGAATCACTACTTGGCCCAACTGAGTCTCTCCTCTGTCTTCCGGAAAAGCAAACGCAATTCAAACACACCTCTCCATGACAGCGTTTACATCAGCTTCATGCTCACATATGGCAGCCATGGAGTGTCTGACACTTTCCAAGCCTCACACAGGTTCACAGCCCTTGAAACCCATTTTGTGAAAATTCCCTAGGCAAACTGCCCTGAACCAGAAGGAAAGTAAAAAAAAAAGAAAAAGAAAAACAGATCCTAATCTGAACCTTTATTAACAGGCATATCGTGCTCCCTGGAACTCACTTGAACGCTGTGATCCAGCAGTTGCCCTTTGCTATCACAGTCCCCCTGAAGCAGCAGCTGGAAGCAACACCCCACATGAACTATTGCTTTGTTGAATTCAGACTGAGCATACTCCCCTTTCCCATTTTTACTAAACTGTACTGTACCTAAGCCTTTTCCTAGAATTATTGACCTGAAACAAAATCAGAATATAAGAGTACCCTTTGAACTGAACCAAAACCAAGTCAATATTTCATTCAACTCCAGTTCCGGCCTTAAAGCATCCATCAACAGCTTTAGTGTGCAGACTGGATTTCATCCAATTAAAGGATCTATATTCTGTACAGCCTATGAAATTCATGGGCTATAAAAGCAGAGAGAGAGAGAGAGAGAGAGAGAGAGAGAGAGAGAGAGAGAGAGAGAGGTAATTTTCTTAACCACACAAATTATTCAGGACACAATCTTAGTAACTCAAGCAGTACTAAGTTCATATCAGAACTTCAAAGCCCTTCCCTTTCCTTCTAATTCTGTTCTTTCTCCAGAAAAATTAACCACTAATAGTTTTGGCAAACACGTTTCTTCCACTTGGTTTTTTGCTTATGCCTAATTTTTCATATAGTTTCTGAAATTTGGACATAGGGCAACCCAGTGTACTATGACCTGACCTTAATCAAGCTTGATGAAGGGGGATTCTTTTTTTTTTTTTTTTATTTTTTTTTTTTTTTAACATTTATTTATTGTGTGTGGGGGGCAGCTCAGCCCACCAGGGGGCGCAGCTGGCTGGCATGTGGTGCTGGGGGATCGAACCGCGGTCTCTGTGCTTTGCCAACCTTGTTTCAAGTAGGTGCTTTAGACCACTGAGCCATCTCTCCAGCCCCTGAAGGGGGATTCTTAACTATACTGGACCAGAAATGAGCCAAACCATTATCCACAGGCTAATTCACTTCAAGGGGGAAGAAAAAGGTATTTCTCCCATGTTCTTTGGTTCCAAATGGCTAGAGCAGCAATGAAACCATGATGCTGGGATAAACTAAAAATTATCCCAGTGTCCTTTTTTATGTATCTGGTCAGGAAGTGACCAAGGATGTATTGCTGACACAGCAGCCAACAACCTGCTCTCCCCACAAGCCACAGGCCTTACCCCCAGAGAGTTGTCCTCTACTTGTGCTAAGGAATTATCCCATCACCAAAGCGTGGGGATGTCCTACATTACAGAGACCCACTGCACTTCCAGTGCTTCTAAAGTGATCAATGGAATCTCACAAATAGCCCTAGGACTGTGGCGGGACACTAAAGCCAAACTGTATATTCTCATAGGTTTGATTAATCACAACTTCATGTCCTGCTTAACCTCTTGATTGCTTTTGTAAAGAAGAAATAATAATGGCTTCATCCCTGGGTTGCTCTAAAAATAAAGGAAGACAGTGTACATAAAAGGCATAAAAGACGTTACCATTTAACGTCCATCTCTTACCCCTTCTTCTCCCTGACAAATGTGAGACATTTTAGACTTGGCAGATAAATTTTTACTATTCTGTGATTAATATTTCTAGCATCTTCGCAATATCTTTGTGGTTGGACCTTAGTTCCAAAAATAAATATGATATAAGTATGTAAGTCCCTTGCAGGTTTATTTTTATTACTATTAGAACAATGTTTGAAACCCATAAGCTGACTTTGTGGTTTTGCTTAGACAATTCTCTGAACCAAAGCATCAACATGTCTTCCAAAACCATACACCTAAACAGCTAGCCCTGTCAGTCTGCATTCTAAAGGTCAGGCAGTCAGGATGATTTTTTTCTTCCAGCAGCCATTCAGACAGAAGAGAACAAAGCAGCAACATGCCACAACAAAAGCAGCACAGCTCCTGGCCAGAGAGGGCCCAAGGACTGTTCTTCCAAACACCACTGTCCTTGAAAGGACCAAGAAAATGACTTCCAGAAGGGCCCCTGGTAACTACACCGTCCAGCTCACAAAGATGTCTGGGGACTGTAAATTCCCAACACCAGGCAAGACCTGACACTAGGCAATCTGTCTCCATGGCAATCTCACCACATTAATCGAGAATATTCCCTGCACTGCAGTGGACCGAACCTCCAGAGGAGCCCCCGCAAGGTGATTTCAGAATAACTGATTTTAACAAGGAAGACAGCTGCAAACTAACCCTAGAGGAATAGCGCCCAGACATGCATGGTGGGAGGGGGAGAAAGGGATACTAAATGAAGATTAGCACCTATTTTTATTCTCTCTTTCTGCATGAAAGGCAGATTCCTTTCAGTCTAGCCCCTGAGGCTCATCGCTGTTGTCTAAGGGAAAGAGGTTATAATATTGTAAAGCATCTTATTTTCTATGCTGAAAGGCTCCCCCACACACACCAGAAACCTTCCCCTTCTTTAAATACGCATCCTGGCATTTACTATTGTCAGATGTAATTACCTTTTAAGGACTAAAAAGATTTGTGTTTACACAGGAGCGTTCACTCAAGCATACCTATCAGGCTCGCAGAGCATTCTAATTATAAAATGAAAACCCCCAGAGAGCACAAACAACATTTCTACAAAAAATTGAAATCCATCAATTGCAATAGACAAAATGACAGACTAATCAAAAAGTCTCATTAGGTCTATTAGTTAAAAATTCTAGCATAGGTTGGCTGTGTGTGTGTGTGTGTGTGTGTATGTTTTAAAAAAGAAAGCCGTTCGACTGCCAGGAATTCATTAAAATTTCACACATGAAATAGCAACAAGCTAGTTTCCCTTTCCTAAGTTGAGTCTCCTAAAGCCTCAGGAGAACACAGAAAGGTAATTGCATTCTCTCAACAACTCCAGGGCAGAGATTTGCTGGCCACTCATAGCTTCCGCCAGAAACCACCACAGATCTGGCAAATGAGGTGTTTTGTTTTAATACCAATTAAGTAGAACCAGTGGCAAACCTAAGAGTAAGTAATTTCTATATCAAAGAAACTAAAAGGAAATCTTTAAGTTGCCAGATGGGTAAGAGCAGCTGGCCACAAGATGTCATTATATAAATGTGAGGTTCAAAAAAAAGCATTCCTTTATGAGATGATTTTGCATGCAAATAGCATCCTTCACCCTAGCTACTAAAAATACTGTAAGCAGAAAGCTTAAAACATTCTCTAATCCCATCTAGAGTAACTCTGTAAGAATCTGGTCTCCTGGGACCCTACACCCTCTTTACTTTCATGACCTCTTGAACAATCTACAAAAATTCTCCAAGCAGTTGGTATTTCCCTACTGATTGGCTGTGTTCTCAAAAGATGAATGAGGCAAATCAGATGGCCCTCATGAGATGCTAAATGCAACAATCATGAAAGGGCGGCACTATATTCTATCGACTTAATGCTAAAAGAGCTAATTATATGCCACCGAAGCTCCAAAATCACAAAGAACTCCACTAGGACTAGATTTTCTAGTTACTGGTCAACCCCTGCCAGTCTGGCTGGTTTTGAACTTGGAAAACAAATCGGCTTTAGCGATGACCAATTCTTCTGTGTCCTCTCAGCCTATGGTTGATTTGCATGCTTTCTGCGGATGGGGCAAATCTATATGTGTTCTACTATTTAATCTTGTAGTTCATTATTTAAGACAAGAGACTTTCCAGATATTCCACAGTGTCAGGTCATAGTTTTTCTGTCACCTGGAATTTCAGGTCTTCTTTTTTCTGAATTAAATCTCTATAAAATAATTTGCTTAAGTGCAAAATTCAAGGTGTCAGAGATCAGCACACATTGAGGATGACCTGGTAGCCATGGGAACACACAGGACCTAGCCACCTCTTACAGGCATAACCTATCCTTCAGCCCTTCCTCCACCTCCTCCGGTCAAGAGCTTTCTTGGTGGAGGAGAGGTAGGCATGACCTGGGGTTCCTAATGCACCCAGATCCAGCTATCTGAATCAGTCCCCATGAACCATGTAGGCTTGCTCAAGTTCTTTCTACACGGATGATCAACAAAGCAATAGGATTGAAGAGAAGTCCATTTTCTGGCAACTGCCCCCACCCCATCGATCTGTTCCTTAAGCAAGCTAACGAACACATTTCCACGAGGCTCAAGTGCCAACAGATCCTCCTTATTTGATGAAAGATAGTACTTAATTCTGGCCCACAATACGTCATCACTACAGCATAGGAGACAACTGTCACTTTTCAGCCACCCAACACCCATTCTCACAGCAGCACATCAACCTTCCTTTGGGAAACTTGCCCTTCAACTGTAGCCTTAATCAGACAGTTTATCAGTGCGCCCTATCCTTCCCTAGCCAACATACCACTAGGTCCAGTAATCCCATATCCATCCTGGACCTCTGGCTTGCCAACATTCAAAGTGCACAGACAGGAAAAATAAAAAATCTTGAAAGGATACATTCCAGGCATGACCCTATGAGACCTGACAATTTGTTTCTGTCTTCTGTATCAGCTTCAGCTTCTTGCCATCCAAATCTGCTTCTTTAGCTGTTTATGGGTTGTTTCGTTTTTGTTTGTATTCTGTGAATCACTTAAATCCTTCTAATATACTCTCGTTTTGTTTAACCTGGGTCATTTTTTGTTAGTTACAATGCGAAGACAACACTGGCACACTGGGGCACTAAACCAGGCCAAGGGCTCTTCTCCCTCCTTTATATACCAGGTACGGCTCTCCCTAAGCCACCACGTACATGCCCAGAGCTATCCTGTCTTCACAGCAGTGTTAGAAATGGAAGAAGGGTTGGTGCAGAAGATTCAGGCATTGTCCTGAGAATCAGGCTCGACTGTGCCCACAGAAAAGGCTGCTTATCCAGAAAGCAGATGTAGCCCCTGGCCTTCCCAGCTGGGGCTGTTCTAACAAGGTACCATATCCTGGGTGAACTTCGAAGCACCAGATACATATTGGTCACATTTTAGGAGGCCAAAAGTCCCAAACCAGAATGCCAGCACAGTCAAGTCCTGGTGAGCGTCCTCTTCTAGGTTTGCTGATGGTGTCTCTTCAGTCTGTCTTCACGTACACAGAGAGCACAGAAAAAGCAAGGTCCCTTGGGACTCACCTGAGAGTTGTGTAGGCATCTCTATCTCCTGCCTTCATTCATCACCCCCTTCTTTTTGAACAATCATCTACTTGAGAGACAGCACAGTAAAGCAGAAGACCCACTACTATTATGGACTGCTGGACTCTTAGAATATTTTGCTGAGTTAACACACCTATAATATTCAAATGATGGAACTAAACAAAAAAGGGGATACAGATGAATGTCCATTTTGTATCTGTGTATTCAAAATGGTTAGGATAGATATATAGTTACATTCTCTTAATGAATAGAGGGATTTGGTCTAATATTGTTTATAAGTAGGATATCATATCGGCATCTTGTACAGCAAATAACCACTAGGAAGAGAGTATGCGATGTGTTAATTATTGAAACTGTCCTACCAATTTGATCTGAAACTGTCTCATTGCCATTTGTTTCTCAATAAAATTATGGAAAAAAAAAGAAAGAAAGAAACTAGGCATCTCCCACAGGTCCCACCTCCTAATGCCATCACGTTCAGTGGTGTAGGATTTCAACTTACAGGTTTTGGGGCAGGGACAAGTATTCACCCACAGCAGTCATCAGGCTAGGAGGGACTAAGAACTAAGAACTGGCACAGATGGAGAGTCAGAGAAAACCCGGACAACGTTCCCGTGGCCCGGTCCAGTCATTGCCAATTGGATCAGACGTGTCTTTCTTCCTTAATGCAATTGATTTCTTCCTCCATTTGTATTGGTACCTTATTCTCTGACAGGAAGTAGGAAAAAGCACAAGCATGCATATGCACACATGCACACATGCATGCATACACACACACACACACACACACACACACACACAGAGAGAACTTTTCTGTTGTCCCCCTTCCTTGCTCTCTCACAGCTGGAAGATAGCAGTGACACTTTTAAATTATAAACATACCATGTAAGGAAAGAAATGTCTTTCCCTGGGAGAGTGCACACCATTAACAAGGCTTCTTCATAACTCACGCAAGCCCCAACACAGAAACATCAATACTCAGGAAATGTTGGAGTAAATTAAGTAGCTACGACCGACAACTTTAGGGGTGTGTGTGTGTGTGTGTGTGTGTGTGTGTGTGTGTGTGATTTCAAGAGCAAGCTTCCAATATCCTACTACTCTGCCTAGAGTGGAGGGCACCATCTCTTCTCTACTCTCCCACAACATCCCTCTCTCTAGCTTGTCCCAGCAGCCATCCCCTTATGACTTTAGCTATGAGGAATGAGAACTGACACACGGGACATCTTTGCAGGGCTTCCAGTTTCCACTTTCTTTGCGGTAATTTTTCAGATTCCTCTCACTGGCCCTCTCACAAATCACCAGCACTACATGCATGTACAGAGAATACCTATGACAAAAGAGACTGATCTTTGCAATGAGGCCTCCTGAGATCAGACCCCAGCTCGACCAGAGATGGACCCCTTTGAGGCAGCCATCTAACCTCTTGGCACTGTAAGGATTATTGCTAAAGGAGTAAACACCCAGCCCTGGGGACATAACAGAAAGTCTGGCTTTGTTAATCACATGTATGACACCTGCTGTACACTGAGGGCAAAGCAGCTGATCTTTGAGATAGCTCTGCACATGCAGTTGGTCAAGGGCTACTCCATGTGTCCCTACTGCCCTGAGCACCCTCCTTCCAACCTGAAATTTATATCATCAAAGGTTCTCTACATTTAAGAACTCTGCCCCCAAAATAATCGCCTTTGAAATACAATTGCTAATTTGGAAGGAATGAGGGTTCTGCAGAATTCCTCCCCCTCCCCAGTCCCGTTTTACTCAGTGGAGACTTAGGAATTGGAGTGACAGGTTCCTTCAAAGCTCTCCCTACTACTTCCTTCCAACCCACCCTCCACACAGCCCACAAGCCCTCACCCCTGCTGATGCCTTCTGTCATGAAGCAAGGTTGACAATGCTCAAAATCTCTCTCCAGCTCAGGCCACAAGACTCTCCTCGAACTTCCCCAGACACCACTCCTTGACTCCTTGACTCCTTGACTCCCTTCCTCACCTCCCTGACTCCCACTCTGGCTCTTCCCTGCTGTTTCAGGCCTCAGGGAATGGCTCTGCCCTTCCTCCAACTTGATCCAGATGGAAATCAAGAAGCTGTCCTCGACACCACCTCTCCCCACACTCAATTTTTCACCAAATCCTGCTTGTTTCTCCTTCCAAATATCTCCCAGGTTCACTGATCTCTCCAGTGCTATTGCCATGTCTCTCAGTTCTACTGCCATCATCTCACCCCTTAGTGCTTTCTACACCCAATCCAGCTTTTCTCCAGCACAACCAACACTACAGTCCGAAATCCTGCACATTCTTCAGTTCACTACCTTGGAATGGTTTCTCATTGCTTCCAAGATAATGACCAAAATCCTGGATAAGCATTGTGTAAATGGCCTTTCTGGGGCCACCCGTATCTACTTCAAGCCTACCTCAGACCCTGGACACCCCCACACACACACTGTCCTTTCCCCCTCAGAGCTATTTAAACTAATTAGGTTCTCTCAGCTGTGTCCCTACCCTCACCCCACATCTCCTAATTCACCCAGCTAAGAGCTGTTGCTCTCAGCTCTGTTGCCTATGTTACTCATCCCAGAAGCCTTGGCTGGTTTCTCATCAGAGGTCAGGCCCCCAGCTGTAATCACTCCTTGCAGCACATGCTTCCCTTCCTTGGTATGCAACGCAGACTGTCACCACATGCTGCCAAGGGTAACAGGAGTTATCTCCCTGCTCAGAGCAGAGCTTGCCTCTGACTGCCCACCCTTTCATCCCCAGCATCCATATTAAACAAAGTTTATTTAACATACATTTATTACAGTTCTATTACAGGCCAAAAACCATGCCTTTCTTTTCCCTAATTATGTAACTTAAGGGCCTACACAGACTCACACAATGGCACAGAAAACAGCAAATCTATGAGTACATTTTCAAGGTAGGTGAAGTGGAAAAATCTGATAAAACAATGCCAAACAAAAAGGCCAGGGGCAGGATGGATGCCCAAGAAGATCTTAGCATGCAGTGGGTCAGACTGATGAGGCAGGGGGCAGACCCCAGAGGGCAGCCCTGATGCAGAGAAAGAGCCGGGTTGTCAGAGCTTGGCAGGACACAGGAAAGGACGAAAGGTGAACTGCCCAGAGCACAGCACACCCAGGGACTGCCCCTCGGCCCTGTATCAAAAGGTCTTACTGAATGTCCCAGCCATCCAACAGAGAACTGACCCAAGATAAATCCAGAAATAGAATTAAACCTCACAAAGCCACTCCCCATCTTGCCTTCCACCCTCCTGGCCTCCTACTCCTGCCAAAATGCCTGGAATCATCCACCAGCCTCAGGTGCTGAATTATTCAATTATTCTTGCAGCTTTTGAAACACATGTGCAGCTAGAAACTCATCTGAAAAGAGAAGAATCCTGTTATTTAGGCTACTAGGTCATTTTCTGATCCTCTCTAGATTTTCATTTGCCACGTAATTGTTTTTCCATTAAATAGTAGCGCATTGACACCCCACCCTTACTAGCAAAAGGCAGCTGAAAATATATAATTCCGCTGCTCTCGCTGAAGCTATAAACAGGTGGTGCTACCTGCTACGCCCCAGCTTCTGTGCTCACCCAGGGCTGAGGTCTGTGGCCTCACCAGAGACACAGCTGCTCACGCAGAAGATGTGGGGACAACTTCCAAGTATTCACGAGCCCCTGCGTGCGCGCGCGCACGCACGCACGCACACACGCACGCACACACACACACACACACACTGTCTTATTTCAGGGAGGGGGAAAAAAAGACTTCTACCTTCTAACCTCCATCACAATGCAAAAATCACTAAAATAATCCGTCTACACTTGAATCTGGAAACCCCTCCTAGCGCCTCACCCACAACCCACCCACCCACTGCACGTCAGCTCTCTTGAGATATTTTCTCCCAGCAGAACAAACCGAAGAGAATGTTTTGGGGGAAAAAGGAAAACTAGTCACGAAGCCAGCCTGAAAGGCTCCATTTTAGCGCAGGGCTCCTAAAGGAGCCCTCTATTTCTGTCTCTGAAGAAACAGAACATGACTATGAGTTAGGTTTAAAAACAAAGAGGCCAAGTATTAGCCAGAGGTGACTTTTAACCCCAGTCAATGATAAAACTCATCAGAGGCAATGCCACAAACCCTCAGGCACTGCCCTCCAGACCTCAAGCAGGGTGATGAGACAGTGAGGGGCAGGAATAGACAACATTTCACTAGAAATGAGTTAGGGCAGCCTTGCAAATAGCTACTTCCCCACCCCAATGTGCGCCAGGTCCAGTCATGGTGCAGGGATGAAGTATCATGGGACAAGGTGCCAGGGAAAAGGAAATGTGCTGTCCACAGTCAATGGGAGGCCGAACAAAGCTCAACTATGATCCCAAGTGTCTCCCAGGAGCCAGCGGTCACAGGACAGAGAAGGCACCACTTCTACCCCCCATTCTTCCTTACCATTCCGCCACCTGTTCAGTTCCATTTCCAGATGCTGGATAACATTCTTCAGGGTCTTGTTTTTCTCCTTCTCTTTTTCATATTTCTTCTTCCATTCCTCTGCTGTCAGTTCCAGGTTCACAGAGACTGTGTTCTTGATGGTCTTGGCTCTGTGATTAAAAAATGTAAGAGGAAAATTCTGAGTAGAGCTGCTAGCATTCGTCAAATCAGTAGAAAGAATCCTCAGAATCTTCACATCCAAAGACATACAAACTTTCTAACTGTATGAGAGGCACCTCTGCTTGGTGGGGACCCACACTCATCTTCCATTTTGTTCCTTCCCGTCTACCAGTCTCTCAATCCAGTGGACTTTCATTCACATTGTCTGTCAAGGTTCCTCTTACTCAGTTCCCTCTGCCATGTCCTGAGTCTGTGTTCTCAGCAGTCCTTTCCCAACGTTCAGCTTCCTCCTTGAAGCACCCTGCGCACCACTGCTGGAGGCACCTTCCTCATCTTTCAATTCAACAAGCATTAATGAAATATTGAGCATATACCAAGACAAACAGGTAAGATCTCTGGCTTCTTGGAGCTTAGGTTCCTTATATCAATAATAAACAGTGAAACACACTTTATTTCTCTTACTCAGATTTGACAGGTAGAGCAATCCCTTGAGCGCTAACCACATATCAACATGTGCTCGATAGGTGGGTCACATAAGCAAGCGAGGCCAGCCAAAGGACACCAGGGCTGTGTGCTGAGCATCTGCCCCTGCCACAGCCAATCATCATCACCATACTGGAGCAAAGGGCACATTTTCTCAGATCACCCCATTTAAAAAAAAAAAAGTTGAGATTTTTTAATTGAAATTTTTTTATTTCCCAACTTAAAACTTTCAAAAAATAGTATGTGGGACAAACAAGTTTAATGGCCACCATTTTGGCACTCTTGGTATACGAGATGTCGTGACCTCCTAGGGCATGTGGCCGAGGGACACAGGAAGCATGGGCATTCATGACACACAGATGGCAGCTAGAGTGCAACTGGCAAAAGCAAATCAGCAGCTATGCCAGCAGACAGTGAAAACCAGAAACACAGTTTTCCTAGGGATACACACAGAAATTAACCCAACATAGCTCTGCCCTATTGAAAAGGAAATTCATCACAGCAGAACTGTACCACTACTTACTGCTTAAGGTAGAGCCCCACGTGATATCCTGTTTTAGTTGCTCTACAAACACTGCCATCCTGCTCACCACCACGGCCAGACATGTGAGCTGCCTTAATTAGTGTTGCCATCAAATGATATTCTGGACATGGTTTCTATTTTAGTGCAAGAAATTTAGCAATCCTCACCAGTACTACACATGTTATTCCAAAAATTAATTCCTAAAGCAGACAACTAAATAACCCACCATCAAAAGAGGAGCTAAATGGCTTCAATATAAGATTCATTAAAGAATTAGTATAATTTGTTCTCATTCACTGTAGCTTGAGGCCGCTGACCCCAGAGGTGTTTCAACTCTAATTTTTTGAGCAGCAGCAATTTTATTACTACTTTAATGTCTGTTCCAGTCTGACACTCTCACCTCGCCTTCTAACGTCCACAGGCAGTGTTGTAGATGTCTCTAGATTCAAGCACAAACACTGCAGCATTCCTTATCAGCTTAGTAAGTTGGAAAGTGAAAAATAACTCACAGCCAAAAGGCTTATTGCCGTTCAAGAGTGTACTTTAAGACTACTGATTTGATTTTTTAAATTACAAAGCATCCCCTGATGATTCCAAATAGCACCAGAAGGAGAAAGATGGAATCTCTGCTGTGTTCAGGCAGGTCTAGCCAAAAGCACATTCTGTGATTAGACCCAGCAAGGTGACTCTCAGCACAACTGGTCCTCATTCTTAAAGTTCTCTTAAAAGCTGCCCAGAAAATTATTTTTCTTCTTTGTCTGTGGTAATCAGCATCCTGGCTAGAAAACAGATGACCTACTCCAACTACAGTTTGAGTTTGAAAAGAGTTTACAAAGGCTTTTATGAAAAACTAGTGGGAAATAACAAGGTGTGCTACCCCTACATCAGTCAGGGCAGCCACCGTCGGACTGGCAGAGGCCTGTCCCTGGCAGAGAGAAGAGGAGGAAGAGGAGGAGGAGGAAAAGGAGGAGGAGGAGGA